>NC_073254.2:168634166-168937196 GCF_029289425.2 Pan paniscus | reverse complement strand
CAGACGATTCTCCTGCCTCGGCCTCCCGAGTAGCTGGGATTACAGGTGCTCACCACCATGCCCAGCTAATTTTTATATTTTTAGTAGAGACAGGGTTTCACCATGTTGATCAGGCTGGTCTTGAACTCCTGACCTCAAGTGATCTGCCCGCCTTAGTCTCACAAAGTGCTGGGATTACAGGCGTGAGCCACTATGGCCGGCCTGAATCTATTTTAAATGATCATTTCTTTGCTGGCAAAAAGGATTTGAGGCTGTTTACCACTTTCTCCATCCTTCTCCCCTCCAAAAAGCATGGAATTAATAAGACAATTAATACAAGAACAAAAGAAAGATGTAATTTAAAAAGGAATGGAGACAATATAGAAAAGAAGACAATTCCGGTTTCACGTCTGATTTTTTTTTTTTTTCTGATAATTACTTTCTATCTTCTGTTTCTCTTTTTAGCTTCTAAATTTTCATTTGTGACTTTTTGGGAAAGCTATTTGTCCTGAAAGCCAAAATTTTCCAACGCCAAATGATTGAGAGGAGAGTGATGTGGAATTCTAAAGAGTAAAACTTGAAGGGGAAGGCATCAAGTGTATCAACAGAACCAAAGATTACTAAGAATAAGGTAAGAGCTAGTTGCCTCCCAAAAGGAGACAAAGGTTCAGTTAGTCAACAGGATAAGGATAAAGAGGGACAAGATCAGATTTCAGAAGCTGTTTGGGTCCCTAGGAAAAGGTCTAGTGGTTCTCTCCCTTGGGCCAAGTGATCTAGGGAGGAACAGGTTGACAGAAATCGCAGATAATGTTCTGGGAGTCCTACAGAACAAGAAGCTGGCCTCCCAGGGTGTGAGCTCTGAGGCTCTACCTCTCAGAGAGAGGTCCAGCTTCTCATTAGAGCTTGAGCTTCAGAGTGGTGATGACTGAGTGACCTTCTCAGACACACGATCCTGGGGCAATTCATGATAAGAACATTTCTGGAACTTTCCTGAAGCTCTGAAAAAGGGCTAGAGGTGCCTGGGGTCAGGGCAAGGGGGGATGCAGGGCCTCTGGGCTTCACCAGAGACCCTGGAGGGGCCAGGGCCAGCCAATTCAGATGTGGAAGCAATGGGCTGAATCCCAAGACCAGGCCTAGTGAACTGAGACAATCCTGGACAGAGGACAGCGCCTGGACAAGGCTCTGTTCCCCAAAGGCCCCCTGGGAACTTGGATCAGCCGGAAGGAGAAAGGAAGAAAGAAATGAGATGGGGAGACCCCTGAGAAGCTGAGACTAAACGATTAGAAATAGACACCTTTCTATCATCAGTGGAAATGGGCAGTTCCTGTGCTGGGTTTATTTACCTTAGGATGCATGTTTAGTAATACCTTAAATCATGTAAATGTACCTTATTTAACCCATAATGTTACATTTTTGCACACCTAACTCATACCTTTTATAAATATACATATATAAATGTAGACAAACTTAGTAGAAAGTTGAACTTGCTCTGATTGATGAGACAGCAGGAGAGAAAGACCCATGTAAGGGTTCTGAGTTGATTTGCTAACTTTCTTTAAAGATGTGAGTCTGTGGTTATGACCTAAAGAACAGGTGGGCTGCAGTATGAGAGAGACGGAGATGGCTTAACTTGTCCTTCACACCCTGAACAGGGTTCTGAAGGAAGGAAAGAAAGCTGAGTAGAAGTGGGGGTGTCAAAAAAGCATCCTGCCTGTAATGCCAGCACTTTGGGAGGCTCAGGCGGGTGGATCACCTGAGGTCGGGAGTTTGAGACCAGCCTGACCAACATGGAGAAACCCCATCTCTACTAAAAATACAAACTTAGCTGGGTGTGGTAGTGCATGCCTGTTATCCCAGCTACTTGGGAGGCTGAGGCAGAAGAATCGTTTGAACCCAGGAGGCGGAGATTGTGGTGAGCCAAGATCATGCCATTGCACTCCAGCCTGGGCAATGAGAGTGAAACTCTGTCTCAAAAAAAAAAAAAAAAAAAAAAAAAGGCATCCCAGGCTACCTTGGGAGATTTAAATAATCTATTTTGATTGTGAAATGTATGTGTATTTCCCAAGGTAATCAAATTAATGCTAAGTTCCAATAACAAGAAGCAAACTTCCAAATCATTAAATAGCAAACACTTCTTCCCCAAAAACAATGCAGAACAGTGCCTATTGCTTTTCCCCAGTAAGCTTTGCTAGTTCTTTCTATATTTGCATAATTAAGACAATAGTTCTTAAAATATTATACACTATCCTGTGAAAATGCAGCTTGCCTATTTAGCAGTCATTTGAACACACCATATCTGCCATCATTTTTGCTGTGGCGGGGGGGACAGTGCTTGAGGAATTGCTACCTAGCAAAAGATTTATCTTCATATAGATACTTTGAGCACAGCAAAGTCATCACTTAGAAGGCAGGAGCACTGGCTGGCAATTTTCTAAGTGGAAGTGGAGGTGGTCTGCCAGCACACGTCCTTGCTGCTAGAACGACACGTTAAACAACGATGCATGAATAATGTAGATCCTGAGAGCCGCTGCATCCCTGAGGACCTACAGGCTCTACTGCCAAAACAAAAACTAAACAAAAACTGCCCGCACAAAGCACCTTTGGGTGCCTGCAATTGGAATACAAATAGAGTCTTTTTAGAGTAAGATGGGAAATTTTTATTTTATACATATATGTGGAAGAATATTAAAAAATCAAACATCTACTTTTGGTGCCATTACCACCATTAAAAGGAAACCATGACCGTATCTGAGCGGTAGGAAGCGCACGGGCATCTCTCTATATGAATGGGACTTTTGCAATTCTGTTGTTCAGACTGCTCAGGACCAAAGGCAAATGAAACTACCTATTATATCCTTTAGCAGCCATCACAATGATTACCATTAAACATCAGTGCTCTTTTTAAAAAGTTCAATTACTGCCTATTAAATTTGAATTTCTCACAAAGTGAATTGAAGAGGAATTTTACCAAAATATACTTATTCTCAAAGAGAAAATTACAAGATAAATATTATTTCCAATAAAAAGTGAAATGTAGCGTAATACAAAACAATATATGAAAACACTTGTAATCCTTAATTTTGAGTGAATGATAGCTTTGAGCTATAATTCAAGCATTCAATGGTCATACAACGATAAAATCAACAGTAAATAATTAGATGATTAAGAGTAAACTGTTGAAATATTTTTTGCTAAGGTTTAAGAAAGAGATTCACATGAACTGATAGACTAATTTAAGTTCTTGGACCTCCAACAAATGGATGATTCAGGTTTATCATCAACAGCCTTTTGTTATGCTGTAAAAATATTTTGTTCTTTTTGAACTAATCCTAATTACAAGATCATTTGTAACTAAAATAAGGGAAAACTGATCTTTCATTGGCACGTTTTGAACTAGATATAGGTAGCTGAAAATATGTTGTCTGCATAACTCAGTAATTCAAATGACTCACGTTCACAGAGTTAAAAAGAGAATTTGATATTAATCATTAAAATATAAAATTATAAATCTAAATTTGTTTAACACACATTCAAAATATAGAAGCCCTGTATTTCAATTAAATGGCAAAGAAAAATAATTAAATGTAATAAGCAAAAGAATAACTTCTTTCATTTGGGATAGCAATGGTAGACTTTCTCATACACTAAAATAAAAATATATACCACCAAACACCCAAGATTTTGAAATGGAAACGATTCTTTTGGTGACTTCGCTAATGTACTAACTGGCTTTGAGTACACAATAATCACCAAGTGGTTGTTTAGATTTCTGATTAGATGAAACATTATTATTCTAAAAGGGTATTCCAATATATCATCAATTAAAAATATACTATATATACCTACTCAAAATAATTAGTAATGAGAGCATATTTTTACTAGGAATAAAAACTAGTTAAAACAAACTTTTCTGGCAGATTTAAAATTGATTTGACTCGAGCCAAATGCCACAAAACATGTACAATTACACTTAGCTAAAATGAGACCCTGGTCAGGAGTTTGAGACCAACCTGGCCAACATGGTGAAACCACATCTCTACTAAAAATACAAAAATTAGCTGGGCGTGGTGGCAGGCACCTGTAATCCCAGCTACTCGGGAGGCTGAGGTAGGAGAATTGCTTGAACCTGCGAGACGGAGTTTGCAGTGAGCCAAGATCGTGCCACTGCACTCAAGGCTGGGTGACAGAGCAAGACTCTGTCAAAAAAAAAAAAAAAAAAAAAAAAAAGCCCTGGAAACACCCTGACATAAATTACAAATGGACAGCTGTTAAAATAATATCTATAAAAATTAGCAATTCAGATCAGTAAAACACAGTTCATCAATTAGCCACACTGGGGAATTTAAATTAGGTCATGAAATTCGTTAGCACTTTTCCATTCTAGGGCTCTCTACGTATTGCAGAGTTGCAGAATGTTCTCTGCATCGGGGATTTTTACACCCTGAAACTAGTACCTGAGCCAGTGCTAAATAAACCAAAGAAATGACTGAAGGCCACAAGAAAATGGTCACCCTTTTCTTTCTTTGCACTAAGAGGTCCTTGAAATGAGGTGGTTCTCTTTTGTAATGTAGTTGTTCCTACAATCATCTGTCACATTCTTGATCTTTATAGAGAAAAAGGCCCATGTCAGCCTATCTCCCTTCTGAATTATGAATGTCAAATTAGTAGGGCTCATTAAAAGTGCATTTTTCCCCTATGTGTGTTGTGGTATCCCTACAACATATGCTTCCTGAGATCTGGAGTAACATTTAGTATAAGTACACCTCTATAAGGTATCTAGAATGATATTTCCTTGTAGGATATAATTCAGTGTGATCTCCAAACTGTGGTCTGCAATATACTAAATTTCTTATCTTAAATGTAGTACTTTTCAATAAACAACTGCTTTTGATTTTACTTGGATAATTATGGCTGAAAAGTATACTTAAAATAGCATCAATTCCCGTGTTGGCCAGACTGAATACAAGTGAAAACACTAATCCTACCAAACAGATTTTTTTTCTCTCACATTATTTGTTGTGTGCACATTAAAGAAAATCAGTTATTTTGTCTTACCGTAATAAAATAAATAAAATATATTCATAATTCTTGCTTTAATCCCATCTGTGGTTAACCAGTTCAGAATAACTTGAAATGGCAACATCAGAGGTCAGAACACACACTTTTGAAGGCTTACATAACTCAAACTCTGCTTGTTGCTGTGACTCCTAGAACCCTTCCTCAGTATTTGCACAGGCATTTATATGTGCACATCAAACCCACTAACTCATACCATGCCAACAACTGACTAGACTTTCATTAATCCAGGATAGACTAGGCCTGTGCTAAGCATTTTAGATGGTTTCTTTCAATTAATTCTCTCAACAACTCTATCAAATAGGATCCTTTGTACATGAGGAAACAGGATAGCAGAAATTCTGAAATCTGTCCCAAATCACACAGTAAGAGGCAGAGTCTTCAAGTGAATGTAGGTTCACTAAGCTTCAGAAGTTAAGCCCCCAACTACTATACTATCACCTTTCATGACAAAAACCACAATCACTTTTGCACCAACCTAATACAATGGCAGTCAAGCTAATAACATCTCTCCTCAGTGACTATCGTGTATCTGAACACATTTTGAAACTTTAGAAACATCAATTAGATAACCCTCATACCTTGTCCATTAAGTGGACAGATGACAAGCCCAGATCAGTTATTTTTGCCCATTTTTTGCTATATTCACACATGATGAAGTTAATTTGTAGCAAACAATCATATTCTAAATCAAAGAACCTGAAGTCCTCATAAACTACAGTCTGCACACTTCTCATTATTAATGCCCTGACATACCACTTCACTGGTATATTCTTTTTGGCCAAGGGGAGGAAGACATCTGGTTTTGAAGAGGAAGAAAGAAACGGGAGAAGCATGAAGATCAAAGCCAGGCAGGTAAGTGACTCTGGGCAAGAAGCATCCACCTCTCCAAATCACCTGTGATGCTTCACGTCCTACAGCACCGCGCTAGAGGCACTGCATCATGGAATCATGCTGGATGGGGCTTACGTAACTGACAAGTTCATTCTGGATACCTCTGACTGCCAGATGAAAGGATTCCTCTAGGTACATATAATTAGTACATATCCATTAAGCCAAAAAAGATGTATAAAATATGTTCCATGCCCTTGAGGAATTACAATATAGCTGGGGAGATAACAATATATGCATACTGGTAACAGTATGATGTATAATGATGTGTGCCAGCTATTGTTACAGAAGAATATTATAAGGTCAGAAGTGACATTCTAAGTGCTTTGCAGTTTTGCACACTAAGATCTCTAACAGGAGCCCAAGGCTGCCTTCCTCTTAGAGGAGGTGAAGTCTTAAGATCATATATTCCTCAAGGACAGAATTAGGCTCTGGTGGTAGGAAATGATACTCTCAAAGGATGGCACAAAGGTGTTTCAGGCTGTTTTCCACTTGGCTCCTTCCCTGGGTCTCCTTCTGTTGTTGGCTGGCTTCACATTGCTCATTTTTCTCTCATGTCCCACACAGCTAGTACAGAAAGTAAATGACTCCCAATTTCCCCTTAATGGGGGCTGGGGAGGGGATGGGAGCCAATGGGGAGTCTAGGTCTCACCCCAGGGAAAGGCAGGGGGGGAAGGTCCAGCTGGTTTTGCTCTACCCTAGGTTTTAGGGGGATACATTGACAATTCTGTTTCCATGGGGTGGAGGAAGGGGAGCTGAAGGTCAAAATGAGGGTGTGAGCCTAGAAGAGAACTGCCAGGGTCTCCACCCAGTCTGTCTTTCACTAGGCTTTAGGCTTCAGGGGCAGAGGAGCCCTGCACATAATCAAACCAGTTTGCCAGAGCAACAGGCCACATGGGGGTTCATTCGCAGGGTGTCAGGGACCTGGGAAGAGAGAAGTAATGACTCAGAGGTTTGGAAAACAGGCCAGTCCATCTGTACCCATCAGTGCGAAGCCAGCACCTTATGGCTCCCAAAGCACGTCTAGAAATGTTAACTAGATTTCCTTTTCACAAAAATGTGAATGTGAAGAATACTGGGAAATCATTACTTCCTATTTTATAAGTGAGAAAAACAAAACTCAGAGAGAGAGTACTTGGCTTTGCCAGGATGAGGACTAGGAGGAGTAGGAGCCGGGACTTGGACCAGGATCTTCAAACTCCTGCTGCTGATGCCTTCCCAATATTGAGCTTCTGCCTAGGGCAGCTGCAGGAGGTGGAGGCTTCAAGGAAAGCCTTACAAGATGGGGAATCTGAGCAGGAGCACCCAGTGAATGCTTTGGAGACAAGAACCAAAAATTACTAAATTGGCTGGGTGCAGTGGCTCACACCTGTTATCTTAGCACTTTGGGAGACTGAGGACTTCACTTGAGGTCAGGGGTTCGAGACCAGCCTGACCAACATGATGAAACTCAGTCTCTACTAAAAACACAAAAATTAGCTGGGTGTGGTGGTGGGTGCCTGTAATCCCAACTACCCAGGAGGCTGAGGCAGGAGAATCACTTGAACCTGGTAGGTGGAGGCTGCAGTGAGCCAAGATTGTGTCACTGCACTCCAGCCTGGGTGACAGAGTGAGACTCTGTCTCAAAAAAGAAAAGCATTACTAAATTGTAAATAAGAGTCAATAACCACTAAATAATATTCATATTGGAAATAATTTTTGCTAATTTTCTTATTTTATTATATATATAAAATAAGAATGATCTTACTAGATTCAAGAACATCAACTCCAAAGTATTAGGCTGTCCCTCTAAACAACATTGCACTTTTCCTAATCTACTGTGGATTCATCATCCATGAATATATATCAACTTTTATAGGAACTGATTTATAGTTTTGGCCTGTACTGTCATTTGGGCAAATGAAGTCCAGCTGTTTACTATCCCCCACAAGAAACAAAATGTCCTTCAATTTGTCTTTGATATATCGTATTTAAGATTTGAGGCACTTTGAGTCTATTTAATTTCAGACCACAGTTGTGTTCAAGGCCTTGGTGAAGAGTTTTGTGTTCACCTCAAACACACTGCTTCTGATTTTATAGGCTTTGATGATTTTCCAGAGTCAATGTCCCTTCTGGCAAGAATCATAATTAATTTAGTCTTTGCTTCTACCTCCCAAGATCATTTTGGTTATTAGTTTCTGAATGTTCTCCAGCCAGTTATGCCTCTCTTGGTCTTTGTTGACTAAAACTGCATAGAAACTCTCTGACATAGATAAATCATGGCTTGCACAAGACACTGTTATATTCTGTGCTCCAGGGTGTCCAGTACTTTGACAGCCTCTTTGGGCTGCAGTATTGTCCTGGGAGGAAGCCCCTACATTACAGGTGACAGAGACTCTGAGCTTAGTAGATAGTCCTGTGGTTCAGTAGTACCAGAAAAAATATTAGAGTCACCTGCATATTAGAGTCACCTGCAAACTCAGATTTTTCTGAGCATTTCCTCTTCCAGGTCACCAGTAAAAATGTTACAACGAATCAAATACTGAGAAATAGTGCCTGTCTGCACGTCTCAAACTGTCTGTCCCCATTAGTTTTTACCCCTATTAGTTTATAAAATAAAGTTGAATTAAACAAATTCAGCACATGTTCCTGAGTGCAAGATCACAACCCACAAAGGAAACATATTTTCTTGAATAACTGTATGCTTTCAGAAAATTTAAAAATAATATTTTGTTAACATGATAAAGAATATGTATCTTAAACTAAAAATTACAATTATACTCAATGACAGAACATTTTTAATATTATTAAAACTTGAAGCAAAAGAAAGATACTGTCTATAACCATCATTCATTCATTTGACATGTACTTATTGTCAACTAAATAGGTACATGTCCTAAATGTGGGGGACATGATAATTAATACACAGTCTCCCACCATGGACTTTACATTACATAATATTATTCTGGATAATGTTATAAAACTTAAAACAGAATTGGATAAAGAGATAAAATGCATGCTTTTGTCAATTATGTGATTCTCTATCAAAAAAAGGAAAAATAAAATAATTGAAAAATTATTGAAATAAAAAGTTCAGTAACATGACATTATATCAGTAATTTTTCAATATTACAACCATAAATTTAAAACATAGTGGAAAAATATTCCATCCAGAATAGCAACCAAAAAATAATAAAAATACCTATAATAACCTTTAGTGTGAAATGTAAAGACCCCGTATAGAACCAAAGAATGTTATAATAAGGAACATTCAGAGAACAACAACAACAACAAGCTCTTGTAAATTAAACATATGAGAACAGCAAGGAAGAAATGCAACAGAAGGAGCGGAAGACAGTTTCAAAACTCTTCTAGACAGTAGAGCAAAAAAGACAAAGAAAAGAAAAAATGAGAGGAACAAGGCCAAGAAACACAGACAACTACTCCTGGAGGTCCAAAATCCAAGTAAGAGTAGGTTCAGAATGACAAAAAATGAAAATGTAGAGGAAGAAACAGGCAAGGTGGCTCACAGCTACAATCCCAGCACTTTGGGAAGCTGAGGCAGGAGGATGACTGAAGGCCAGGAGTTCAAGACCAACCTGGGCAACAACGTGAGACTCAAAATTCATTAAAAAATGTAAAAATTAAAACCAGGCGAGATGCAATAGCTCATGCCTGTAATCCTAGCACTTTGGGAGGCTGAGGCGGGAGGATCGCTTAAGCCCAGGAGCTCAAGACCTGGCTGGGCAACATAGCTAGACCTTGGGTCTATTAAAATTAAAAAAAAAAAAAAATTAGCCAGGCATGGTTGCACATGCCTGTAGTCCCAGCTCTTCAGGAGGCTGAGGTGGGAAGATCACTTGAGCCCAGGAGTTCAAGGTTGCAGTGAGCTGTGATCACACCACTGTACTCCAGCCTGGGTTACAGAGTGAAATCCTATCTTTCTGGAAAATAAAACATCAAGCAAAGTTTCCAGAACAGGGTATCTGTTTCTAGACTGCAAAGTCCACCAAGTATCTGGAATGGTACATGAAACTTATACACACCAGACACAGAATTATACAACTTTAGAACACAAAGAATAAGAAGCTTCCACAGAGACAGATTAGATGTTCATATAAAAAATCAGGAATTCGTTTTCTCAACAGAAATACTGGAAGCTAGAATAAAACTGGCAAAACCTTCATACTCAGAGGGGACATGATTTTGTGGCAGAGATAGTCAATGCTCAGAGTATTCATATGCTCTATCTTGCAGCCCTCTGTCAGTTAAGTGGGGCCTTGCGACAAGTTCTGGCTAATGGACTGCTCACAGAAGTGACACAAGTCAGCCAGGTGCAGTGGCTCACGCCTGTAATCCCAGCACTTTGGGAGGCCGAGGCGGGTGGACCACTTGAGGTCAGGAGTTCAAGACCAGCCTGGCCAACATGGCAAAACCCCCATCTCTACTAAAAATACAAAAATTAGCTGGGCGTGGTGGCAGGCGCCTGCAATCCCAGCTACTCAGGAGGCTGAGGCAGGAGAATCATTTGAACCCGGGAGGCAGAGGTTGCAGTGAGCTAAGATCACACCATTGCACTCCAGTCAGGGTGACAAGAGCAAAACTCTGTCTCAAAAAAAAAAAAAAAAGTGACACGGGTCACTTCTGGGCTGAAGGGCTGAAAAGTCTCCCTACGTGCCCCTCTAGTTCCTCTCTGCTCTGTGCCACAGTAACATTGGAGGTCCTGTGTTGAGATGGTAATGCCACAGGATGGAAACAGCCTGGATCCCTGAGCTATATAAGCTATTTCTTATACAAGCAAGAAATAAACTCGAATGTGCAAAGCCACTAAGATTTTGGAGTTTATTATAATTGCATCACCCTAACCTATCTTGATTAATATGGATTTCCAATCTGGAATTCTATATCACGTCAAACAATCAAGGATAAAATACAGATATTTTCAGAAATGCAGTATTTCAGATGACTTCTGTCCCATGCGCCTGTTCTTGAGAAGCTACTGGAGGCTGAGGAAAGAAGGCAGAATGATGGTCCCCCAAAGATGCCCATGTCCTCATCTCCAAATTCTGTGAATATGTTACCCTACATGGCAAAAAGGACTTTGCAGATGTGATAAGTTAAGAATCCTGAGCTAAGGAGAGGAGCCTGGATTACCCAGGTGAGTCCAATGTAATCACAAGGGTCCTGATAAATTAAGGAAGGAGAGAGGAGAAGGAGAGTCTGAGATCTGAGGATGCAGCAATGCTGGCCTTGAAGATAAAGGAGACATAAGTCAAGAAATGCTGGTGGCCTCTAGAAGCTGGAAAAGTCAAGGAAATGGATTTGCCCCAGAGCTTCCAGAAGGAACGCATCTCTGCTGACTCTTCAATTTGAGCCCAGTGAGACCCATTTCAGACTTCTGACCTCCAGAACTGTAAGACAATAAATGTGTGTTGCTTTAAGCTACTAAGCTTGCTGTAACTGTTACAGCAGCAAAAAGGAACAAATACAACATGGTAATGCAGGAAATAGGAGTGAATACATGTAGTAGTTCATTTTCATGCTGCTGATAAAGACATATCCCAGACTGGGCAATTTACAAAGGGAAGAGGTTTAATGGACTCACAGTTCCACAAGGCTGGGAGGCCTCACAATCACGGCAGAAGGTGAAAGGCACATCTCACATGGTGGCAGACAAGATAAGAGAGTTTGTGCAGGGAAACGCCCCTTGATAAAACCATCAGATCTCGTGAGACTTACTATCACGAGAATAGCAAAGGAAAGACCTACCCTCATGATTCAATTGCCTCCCACTGGGTCCCTCCCCCAACACGTGGGGATTATTGGAGCTACAATTCAAGATGAGATCTAGGTGGGGACACAGCCAAACCATATCGATACAGAAGAGAGTGAAAGGAGATCCCAAGACACACCTGAACATGAGGTTAAGCAAGCAACCCGTTCTGATGGGAGCAGGCAAGAAGACCCCAGGAGAGACTTCATCAACTCCACACTGACACAACACCTAATGTGTGTGAAGGCTCCAGGGAGATTTACACAACTGAAGAAGAGTTCAAGGATAAATTGGGGATCATAGAAAAGTATGTAAATAAATTTACAAAACAAGAGAATTATTTGTTATAAAGGAAATGAAAAGATAAGCAGGAAAGGAGACATAATCATAATGGCTCAGCTGTCACTCCTGTCTACCTAGTTGCAACAATAAAATCACTGGGCATTGATTTAGCCCCAATAACATACACCTAGGCAAGAAGGATAGATGGCACAGAAGGGTGATGGGGGTGGGAGGTGGGTCAGCTGCAGTGAAAGAGCTAAATCCTTCTCTTGCACAGACAATGCCTAAAGCTGAGTGAAATCCGGAAGCAGCAACATAACAGGTTAACCAGGGATATGAAGTTAATACTAAAGAACCAGATAAAAGAGCAGAAAGTGACGTGCAGGGCGCCATCGGGGACCACTGTTTTCCAACGAGCACTTTGGTTGTGTAAACTCTGTGTGTTACGTGCATGCACGACTTTGATTAAACATACAAGGACTGATGAAATATTTGCAACAAATGTGACAGGAGCCTTGAATATTATTAATATACTATAAAGACTAGATGGGTGAAAATGGTTCATTTTAGTTGCCCTTGCGTGGTGGCATTGTGGGTAATTATTTTTTCCTGCTAGTCTATAATTTTCTGTACTTTCCAAATTAAAACACAATAGAAGCATGCATAATTTTTAAAACAAAGAAATGATCATACAATCTAATAAAAAGAAAAGAATTAGGTAGGCTGGGTGCGGTGGCTCACGCCTGTAATCCCAGCACTGTGGGAGGCCGAGGCGGCCAGATCACGAGGTCAGCAGATCGAGACCATTCTGGCTAACATGGTGAAACCCCGTCTCTACTAAAAATACAAAAAATTAGCTGGGCGTAGTGGCAGGTACCTGTAGTCCCAGCTACTTGGGAGGCTGAGGCAGGAGAATGGTGTGAACCCGGGAGGCGGAGCTTGCAGTGAGCCGAGATCCTGCCACTGCACTCCAGCCTGGGCGACAGAGCGAGACTCCGTCTCAAAAAAAAAAAAAAAAAAAAAAAGGATTAGGTAGCTATATGCTATATTGGGAACTGCTAAGATGATTAAGTTACTACAACTTTCAGAGCCCTGAGGCAACTGCCACTCTGCCAAGGAATGGTGGCATGGGTTTTCTTAATTTGCTAAAGCAGTTTCTTGATTAAATATGCTTTCCAACAACAATGTGCCATTTTAAAATTTCATGCTTCATTTAAAGCCCTTCATTTTTGTTATAGACAGCCCAGCCCCAACAACCAGTTAAGCTCATGATTTTGTAACTGAGGCTGGTCTGGATAAGGCTTGGTGAACATCTTATCAATGATAACTGGCCCCTGGGGATTGGGGTGGGGAAGATACTAAAAGAACAATTACATAAACTACATATTTTTAAACCTGTGGCTTCACAGAATTTTTTAATTAAAAAAATGAAAGATGTGCTTAATAGCACTAAACATTTGTGGAGGAAGAAATGAATTCATTATGTTCTTCTTGGGCAAGAGTAGACACATTACATGCTCATAAAATTGATAAATTTAGGGCTGTGTCTGAACTTGGACATGGATCTCCACTGAAAGTTGAAATCTCAGAAAGCAGCCAGCTGGGCCAAACACTTCCACATAAATAGTTTAAGAAATGTGATGAGCGCGAAGTAAGAGTGAAGTGGGAATACAGGCGACTTCGGGATTAAAAAACAATAACCCTATTATGTAAGGTTGATTTGTTTTCCTTTTGCAGATTCTTTTACCTTATAAGCTATTAATTACCCATCTCCAACAGAATACCAAAGCATAAAGTTCTTTATAGCATACAGTGGTCTCAGAAGCTCTTATAATTATTTAAAAATAAAATGTTCACATCAGTAATTTTCCTATCACTTGCAATGATAAAAAAAATGAGAGGGTGGAAGGGACTCTTTCAAGGTCATGTTCATCAGAGTGAAACTGATTCCTAACTCCCAGCCTCATTCTGTCTTGCTAAGTCTCTCTTTCTCTAAACCTGATATATTTATCATGAATCATTAAACACAAATCTATTACCCAGTGCAATTGATTCTTCCATAAAATGAAAAGCAGCTTCACTTTTATACTTTCGTAGGATTTTTTTTTTTTAAAGGACTTTCGGTAAAGTCAGGTTTGAAACAGAGAACAATATATTCTTAAGAAAAACAAAATGGCAGGGGATCGTGAAAGGCCTTGCTTAGTGTCCTGAATTAGCCCAAAGGCATCAAAGCGGGGATACCTACAAGACCTCAATGTTCTTATAAGGTAAGAGATTCGTATCTGGTCTGTCAACTGGCATGTAATTGCTTTTAAAAATCCAAAGAAGCCAGTTGCAGTGGCTCATGCCTATAATCCCAACACTTTGGGAGGCCGAGGCAGAAGGATCACTTGAAGCCAGGGGTTCAAGGCCAGCCTGGGCAACAGAGTGAGACCCCATCTCTACCAAAAAAAAAAAGTTAGCTGGGCATAGTGGCACACACCTGTAATCCTAGCTACTTGGGAGGCTAGGGAAAGGAAGATAGCTTGAGCCCAGGAGGTCAAGGCTACAGTGAGCTATGATTGTGCCACTGTACTCCAGCCTGTGTGACAGGGCAAGACTGTGTCTCTAAAAAATAAAAATAAAAATAAAAAGATAAGGCTGGGCCTGGTGGCTCACGCCTGTAATCCCAGCACTTTGGGAGGCCCAGACGGGCAGGTCAGGTCTCAAACTCCTTGAGGTCAGGAGTTTGAGACCAGCCTGGCCAACATGGTGAAACCCCATCTCTACTGAAAATATAAAAATTAGCTGGGCATGATAGTGCACACCTGTAATCCCAGCTACTCGGGAGGCTGAGGCACAAGAATCACCTGAACCCAGGAGGTGGAGGTTGCAGTGAGCCGAGATCATACCACTATACTCCAGCCTGGATGACAGTGTGAGACTCAGTCTCAAAAAAATTTTTAAAAAATTTAAAAAATAAAATAAAAGTGAAACTCCAACGAAAATAGGGTGTGGGGTGGGGTGGGGGACTGGGAACTAGGCTGGCTCTAAGTTATAGCAAACTGAGTTACCAGAATCTACATCAAGGAAACAGCTATAGAACCAAGGACCCATTGCTGGGTGCTACCATGTGTCAGGCATCATGCTAAGTGCATTCCAGTGATCTCATTTCAGCCTCACAATCCTAAGAGGTGGGCATTACTATCCTCTTTTAGAAATAGAAAATTGAAGCTCAAAGAGGTGAAGTACTCATTTAGAGTACCTAGGGTAACTAGTGACGTAGCTAGGATTTGAACGGAGATCTGATTCTAAAACCGATGCTTCTCAGCCTCCTCCCAGGCACCAAGAATGAACAGAAAGTTCAGAAGGAAGCATGCAGCAAATTAACACCGTCACATGTTTTCAGCCTAAGGGGTGGGTGAGTGCATTGGACATACTGGATATATATTTTATTAGTCTCATTCATTTTTTTTTGTGTTTGGAATAGTTCATAATTAAAAATAATTGAAAAGTTAAAAATAAAGAGGTTTCATCATTTCAGCCTTAGACAAAAATAAGAAAGTATTATAAACTTCTTGAGAATGCCAGTTCTTTGTTTTTCAAAGAAAATCAGACAATGTGGGTTTTTACCACATCGGATGTTCTTTACAGAACAATGAATAGGAGCGTGGAACCAGGGGCACCCTCTTACCAGCAGCAATGGCTTCAGGAGCTGTGGCCACATGCAAGCATGCTAGGCAGGGCGGCCCCACACACAACACAATTTTGTGCCAGAGATTTATTTGCTTTTTGCAGGTCCTCACAGAGAAGAGGAAAACCAGGTGGATAGGCTTTGAGGTTTTGGGAGACAGAAACAAGAAATTCGTTTTTCTCTGAAATCTACTCTTGCAAGTAAAAGTGATGCTAACCAAAGGAGACTGTGTATACACACAAAATCCAGCAATCCTGCCCTCTGGGAAATGGTGACTTTTGGATCCAGAAATCTTCTCCAAGGTCACCAATGCTTAACCAAGCCAACTGAAGGTCATTGTACTCCCAATACCTTCTATAAGTAATTTACCTACTATCATTATAATATATTTGGGTTTTCATCTTTAAGCTCAAAGCAAGGAATGGACATCATGGTTTCTTTACTATAGAACATGGAACCTCTTTCTGTCAATGTGTCTCCAAATCTAAAGAAGTTATTAAAAGGGGAAAAAAATGTAATCTTTCTTAGGAACTTGTGGTAGTTTTGTGTATTAGTCCATTTTCACACTGCTGATAAAGACATACCCAAGACTGGGCAATTTACAAAAGAAAGAGGTTTGATGGACTCACAGTTCCACATGGCTAAGGAGGCCTCACAATCATGGCTGAAGGTGAAAGGCACATCTCACATGGCAGCAGACAAGAGAAGAGAGTGAGAATCAATGAAAGCGGTTTCCCCTCATAAAACCATCAGATCTTGTGAGATGTATTCACTACCACAAGAACAGTATGGAGGAAACCACCCCCACGATTATCTCCCACTGGGTCCCTCCCACAACACTTGGGAATTATGGGAGCTACAATTCAAGATGAGATTTGGGTGGGGACACAGCCAAACTGTATCATATTGTTAGCCTAACGGTTAGTTAGGCTGAGAAGTTTCCTGTAGAAATAGGGGCACATTGTTAGAAAGACAGCAGACTTCCTTACTGTTTTTCTTTGTTGCTCTCATGTCCCTCTGTTGTGTGGCAACAGGATCTCCGTCTTCGGTAACTTTGTCTTAAATGAATTGTCACTGAGATCCTTTTCAGAGAAAAATATGATGTAATATAATATGTTTTTTGTGTAGAAGATAACACAATTTGAACAGCAGGAATGAATTTTAAATAGAAGAAATTGGAGAGAATGTTGGGGCTGATAACACAGCTAAAAACATGAGAATGATGAGGAAAAGTGAAGAAAGAAGGTTGGGGGAAAAACCTGAGTGGTATGGAAGGTTGGAAAAAAAACTTAAAAATGCACTGAAATGCCAGGCGCAGCGGCTCATGCCTGTAATCCCAGCAGTTTGGGAGGCCGAGGTGGGTGGATCACAAGGTCAAGAGATCGAGACCATCCTGGCCAACATGGTGAAACCCCGTCTCTACTAAAAATACAAAAATTAGCCGGGCATGATGGCGCACACCTGTAGTCCCAGCTACTCGGGAGGCTGAGGCAGGAGAATTGCTTGAATCCGGGAGGCAGAGGTTGCAGTGAGCCAAGATTGCACCACTACACTCCAGCCTGGCAATAGAGCGAGACTCCATCTCAAAAAAAAAAAAGCACTGAAATTATCCTGATAAGCTTCTAAAAATGGTTTCAATGTTTCTTAAATCAAACCAAATAATGCCTAAAAGGCATAATACTTAATTGTATCCTGGTAACTGAAGATATTAAACTCAATCCATTTGCATTGCTACCTGGGGCTGCTGTAACAAAGTACCACAAACTTGGTGGCTTAAAACAACAGAAATTTATCGTCACAGTTCAGGAGGTCAGAAATCTGAAATCAAGGTGTCTATAGGGCTGGCTCCTGCCTGGGGGTTTGGAGGGGGAAGCTGCTCCATGCTTCTCTCCTGGTTGGTGGCTGCCAGCCATCCTTGGTGTACCTTGGTCTGTGGCAGCATAACAGCATAATCCCAATCTGCCTCCATTGTCCCTACGGCATTCTCCCGTGGGTCTCTATCTCTGTGTCCAAATTTCCCTCTTCTTATACAGACATCAATCATTGTCTTTAGGGTCCACTCTACTCCAGTATGACCGCATCTTCATCTGCAAAGAGCCTAATTACAAACAGGATCCCACTCACAGATTCTGGGGTTAGGATTCAATGTATCTTTTGGGAAAACATAATTCAATCCATGACACCATTCAAAACTGGATTTGTGACTGATCATTCCTTTCCTACTACACAATTACGTAGACATGGACTCCACTGCCTATCATCTTTTCTCTCTTTCCTGTTAAAGCCAAGCTCCTCAAAGCAGTTCATATCTCAATTTCCCACCCACCACTCTTTAAACTCCAGCAGTGAGGCCCATCCCTTCTCATCCTTTCCATCCTAGACTTTTTTTTGAAGAGACAGAGTCTCACTCTGTCACAAAGGCTGCAGTGTGGTGGTGCAATCATAGCTCACTGTAACCTCCAACTCTCTGGGCTCAAGCGATCCCCCCACCTCAGCCTCCAAAAGTGCTGGGATTAGAGGCATAAGCCACCATGCCCGTCCCCATCCCAGGTTATCTGACCTAGTTAGTTCCTCCTATTCAAACTTCAGGACTTGCACCTGGAAAAAAGGTCAAGTTGAGCTTCCTGCATTCTCCTTGTGTTGAGTGTGCATCCTCATCATAGCATCCAGGAGCCCACTTAGCATACTTACTGTATGAATCTGTTTGCCAGCCTGTCCTTTGACTGGACTAAACTCCTGGAGGGCATAGACTGTGCATTCTGTGGCCTGACAGCCTCAGCACCCAGCACAGAGCCCAAGACAAATTTGATGCATAGTAAACACTTGGATGAATGCATGTCACTTAGACTTAAGAATCTATCAGTCACAGAACCATGTGCTCTCTGTCTTTGATTCCATCAAACCTCATGACACAACCAGATTATAAGCTGTTAGATTACAGAGATCATCTTCAATTCTTTAAATGTCTTCCTGATCCCTTAGACTAAGTAGGCATTAAACAATCAATACTAAAGGGAAATTAGCTTCTGGGGGTGTAGGTAGGAAGGACTCAACTTTATTGAGCAATGGTTCACTGCCAGACACTGCAAAGCACTATACAAATATTATCTCAGTTCATATTACTACTTCTCATTCATTTGGAGATTGCTGGATCAGCATAATAATTGTAAGCCTTCTTCTAATGAACCCATTTTACAACGGAATTTTGAATACTAATACTTTATATGCAAAAATAATATTTTATATATAAAAATGCTTTTGTATGTAAGTGTAGATATCAGTAATATATCTTAACCCTCAATATACTATTAGCATCCACTGGACCCACTTTTAGTTTTTTAGGTTTTATAAATTTCAAGCAGTTCTAGCTATTTGTATGGATTAATATTTTATAACTTTATTCTTTCTTAGAGATATTCCAAAGAAAAAGAGAAAATACTTTTTTTAAAAAAAAGAAAGAGAATAAAACTCATTCTACCTTGCAACTACCATATGGGTCCAGCAGACCGTTTAAGAAAATCTAAGATCCATTATGGCATCTTTGTAATTTTATTATTCCTATATCTTGAAACATTTTGCTATTTTATCATCTCAGGAACAATTACCCACCAGTTATATATCAATTATTCCCAAATAAGGTTTAAGAAGACTAAAGTAATAGAAAAATATGAGAACAATAGAATGGATTAGAACACTGCCATTCAGTAGAATGTTCCTTGATGATGAAAATGTTCTATTTTTCTTGTGCAAGACAGTAACCACTAGCTGCATATAGCTACAGAGAATTTGAAATGTGGCTAGTGCAATGGAGAAACTGAATTTTTATTTTTTTTAATTTTAATTAATTTAGATTTAAATAGCTACCTGAGGCTAATAGCTACCATATTAAACAGTGTGAGCCTAGGGGAATGATTCATTAGTGAAATAAATTGTCACTATTGCATCATCCTCCATCTTTCTTATTGTGTTACCCAAAGTATTACATCATCTTTTTGGAGGATATAAAAGGAGACTAGAGACATCATCTTTGTAGTTTGTTTTAATTTCATTGACTAGAGTGGAGAATTTCAAATTTTTCATTCTTGCCTATAATGACAAAAAGAAGATAACTGACAGAAAGAGAGATTTCACAAACAACAGAAACATCAGAGATGAATGCAAGCCATCACATGACGGCACTGAAGACTCTAATGATGATGATGAAATTGATCATGGAAACGAAACGTCAGACTACGACTCTTCAGATGATGACATGATAGATTAATTCCCTTAAACTCTCTAAATATATTGAATGAACAATATATTTCTAAGGACAAAAAGAAAACATGCTATTCTTATACAGTCAGTCGTTCAAGAGGAAGGATTCCCTCAAATAATATTTTGTGAAAAGAACCCAGACCATCCTGTTTTGCTAAATGCATGTGGGATGGTATTCTTTCACCTTTTCAAGTTTGTATACCAAAATTTACTTTATATACAGTTTGAAAACGTTCAGGTGCTGAAGGTAGCTAAGTATACAAAGGTTACTGGAAGAAAACAGATAAAGTAGATGTGAAAAAGTTCACTGCATTGATTTTGAAAAATTAAGTGTCCTTTGAACCCAAATGGTAAATGGTGATGACTATTTTTTTCTGGTATACTGAAGGTTAAAATTTGTGTATTATACTAATCAATGTACCAGATTGCTTATTTAAAAGCGCAAAAATTTAGAAATAAGGTAGAAAATTATTGTATTTCTACTTAAATTAGTAATTTTGAAATGGTTAAAAACATGAGCACTGGAGCTATATACACAGCCCTGGGCTAGAATCCCAAGTCCAATGCTTACTTAGTGTGTGACCTTTGGCAAGTTAGCCTGTCCCTCTAAAATCCAGCTCCCTTATCTGTAAAGTAAGGATTTAAAAATTACTTCCTCTCTTATATCATTTATAGAGATTAAATTTTGCATGCAAACTGCTTAGCATAGTGTGTGGCACACAGGAAAAAACAGATATGGATAGCGATTTTATTATCTTTGAGGCGGTTAGAACAGCTCTCCTTATCTATGGGGTTTGGGATGTCAATGTATATGAAATGATATCCACATCTTGTTTGTTACCAACAGAACTTATCATTGCTGCTGCCCGCTGCTTGCACCACGTACCCACGTCCCAGGTGAAGTGAAGCCAAGGAGGGGAAATGTCAGCTTCTCGGGTCTGTGGACACTGCACATGATGCTGCAGAGGCCACGGCACTGAAGCCTTTAAACCCAACTTTAATCTTCTCTCATACCAGAAAATTTCTTTTTCTGATTTTTAGATTGAGCAGGTGTTACTTTAATGAACTCAAATTATGCATAAAAGTATAAGGAACTGGGTAGAAACTTCCCAAAATCTCACCACTTGGAGAAAACACTATTACCCTTTCCAGGCTTGTCTCTGTAGGCATACATACAAACATATGCATGCAATTTCACAAAAAGAGCTATCATGCTTTTGTTTTTGTACTTAAAATAATCTTTCTGTTTCATTTGCTAGAAATCTCCATGGTGATTCTTAGTCAGTGCTCTAACCTTAAACCACTGTATTCTGTGTACACACAAAGCAGTGGTAAAATGTGGCAACCGAAAGAAAATATTAACATCGACCTGTAAATAGCGGCTTAGTTCAAAAACCGAGGTGAGCTGTGAGGTTCAAGTGGATTTTAAAAACAAGTGAAAATCAGAGGCCTTTGTTTTTTCTTATGAAAATATTGGAGAGAATGAGGACGGGGGCCCAGTATGTGTTGTGTGGCACACCCCATTCCCTAAATGGCTATTACTTGTGGAATGTGAAACTTGTGAAATTGAACGTTTAATAAAATGAGAACTCGCCTGTAATGTCAGTATATTTTCAGGGTTTAAAAATCTTATTTTATCTAGATCTCAACTCTTTCAGTCTTGGCATCAAAAAGTTATTTTTGAGCGCTAAACAAATATGAAAAAGATGGGTCTGGACTGAGTCTTGCTTTTCCCTGCCAGGGTAAGGGTTCATTCCAGAGGCCAGGCATGTGTGAGTCCTCATCGTCTGCATGCCACCCTGTCCCTGGATAAGCCAGTGGTCTACAGACCTAAACCACTGAGGCCCCACCCCAGGGGACACTTAAGGGACCTTTATGCGGAAGTCTGACCTCATCACTTCTGAGATTCATTTCCACCCTGCCAGAAGCAATAAGAACGGATGAGAAGATGTTCACATACCAGTAATATTTTTACCCGTTTTTATATTCTTCTTCTTATGGCTACTGCTTAGAAAATCAAAAGTGTTTTGCTACTCCAATCCCAGATAATGAAAATACAGTTATAGTGAAAGATTCTGTATTAGGTAAACTTCTGCTGATTTAAAGAGATTATGCTCCCAATTTTCAAACTTAGTAAAGAGTTTATAAAACTGGATTTACTCTAAAGCGGTCTGAATAATCTGCTATAACCTGATTATTTTTGCATATTACAAGGAGCTTTAGTTAGGGGTTGGGAGAGATATGGGGGAGTTGAAGACCAGACTGTAGGGGCAGGGGGAAGAGGCACAGCTAGGGAAGACCCTATGGGAGAAGAGGAAGCAAAGCCAGCCAACACCGAATCTAGGCACTGACAGTCCCAGCAAAGAGGCAGGCAGGACAGACAACCCAGCCACAGCAAGACCAGCAGGAAGACCAAAGTGTTGACTCAGGCTGGCCACCAAGGAAAAAGGTCAAAAAGGCAAGTTCATAAAAAAAGGGTCTGGGTCTTCAGACCAGGTAAAATCCTGTTTATCAAGCCAGGAACAACAAGCCATTGAGGAAAACAGCTGATGGGTCCCATTGACAGAGCCACCTAATCCAACTCAATAATATCATGACAGGGCAGGGGGCTATGGAGTGCTTCACCTTGCCCCTCCCTACTTGGGAGAAAAAGGAAGTCACTGGTGAGGACACCTACCAGGACCTTCGGCACCATTCTTCTTTTCCCCCTCTATTGTCCCTCCTAGGCAGGTAACTGACCCCTCTAAAAATGTTTTCTCTACAAGAAAACTTACAATGATGAGTCATCATTACATTAATAAATAAACTTTAGATAATAGCCATATCACTCTCTCTAGGCTATTAACAGTAAAAACACCACAGAAAATGTCTAAGGAAATGGTTCTCTTTATATTCATGGCCTTTAGAACAGTGGCTCTCAAATGTGAACTCCAGACTGACAGCATCAGCATCATGTGGGAGCTTGTGAGAAATGCACATGCTCAGCTCCCACCCCAGACCCACTGAATCAGACACTCTGGGGCCTGGGCCCAGTAATCTGTGTTTTAATAAGCCTCCAGGTACTTTCGATGCAAGCTAAAGTTTGAGAATACTGGCTCAGTGAAAGAACCTGGGATGGAAGCCAGAAGACCTAATTCAGATTCCAGCTCTGGATTCCATGGTCTAATTCAGTGAAATTTAATGAATAGTCATGATGTGCCTCTGTGCATTGAGGCTAATACAAGAATGTGAGGATACTGAGACGAGTTAGACACGGTCCTTATCCCCAGAGAGAACATAATTCTCTATATTCCTTTGCTCCTCTAGAATAGAGGCTATTTTTGTTGTTGTTGTTCTTGTTTTGTTTCATATTTGTATTTCTACCACCTGCAGCTTCACAGGCATTCAATAAACAGGTGGTGGATCAAGTGGTAGAACCATTCCACGACTGTGATAAATACTGCTGTACCACTCATCAATAATTTTAATGTTACTGCAGTACAGTTAACAGCAGCCACCCTTGATTTAATGTTTATCGCATGTCAGTGTCAAGTGTTCATCGTACATCAGCTCATTCAATCATTTTAGGCATCCTGTGCTGTAAGCAGTATTTTTAGTCCCACCCTGCACATGAGAAACTGAGGCTCAAAATATTAAGTAATTCATCCACTGTCGCACAGCTAGAAAGTGGCAGCGTCAGTGTTGAATCCAGAAATATCTTCTTCCAAAGTTCATGCTCATGAATGTGGGGGTGGTCTAAACATACTTTGGGGCTGATTTGTTTGGATCTGTGTCCCCACCCAAATCTCATGTCTAATTGTCATCCCCAGTGTCGGAGCGGCCTGGTGGGAGGTGACTGGATCATGAGGGTGGATTTTCAGGGTTTAGCACCATCCCCCTTGGTGCTGTCATGGCGACAGTGAGCTCCTGTGAGATCTGGTTGTTTACAAGTGTGTGGTACCTCCCCCCATCCCTCTTGTTCCTGCTCTGGCCATGTAAGATGCGCCTGCTTCCTCTCTGCCTTCCACCATGATTGAAAGTTTCCTGAAGCCTCCCCAGAAGCTGAGTAGATGCCTGTATCATGCTTCCTATACAGCCTGTGGAATTTTTTAAATTACCCAGCCTCGGGTATTTCTTTATAGCAATGCAGGAATGGACTAATACAGGAGTATATTTCCCCAAAGCCTCTAAGGTTGGGGGTTCATTATCTTCTCACCGTGTATTTACAACTGCATTTTGTAGGCATCACCTTAAGTGGTCAAAGACTAAGAAAATAACCAAGTACAGGGAGAGCTAGAGTGCTTGTATCTACACTTTAGGATTTCACAGGCCAGAAAGAACATTCTTGAAGTGACAGATAGAGGGTTGCCAACTTCTTATTTTGCCAAGCACAACCCCTTCCCAAGTACTGATCAACAATCCCCATCATTTCCTAGAAGGAAAAAAAATGATGTCAAAAAAGTACAAGGGACATACGGTTAGAATAAAGGGTAATTGATTGCATTGCATGTATTTTCTTATATACAATGATCAATTTGTTCTAGTTTGCTCACTTTTCAGTAGATTAGCATTCGGTTTTCATTAAGCTCAAGAAAGTAAACAGTGTTAGGGAAACTATACTAAAGGATTATTCTGCCCCTTAAGTCAGACAAATCTGCTTACAGGAAAAACAAAAGTGGACTCCCAGGCCAGGCCAGGGCAGCCTTGAGGTGGTATTGGCAGGGCCTCAAGTGGAGTATCCCAACCCAGTTAGGCTGGAGAGAACAGGACAGATGTGAGTCTAGCCCCAAAGCCCGAAGATGGGGAGGCCGGGTGTGGCTATCACACTGTGGGCCAGCATCGATGCCAAGGCAAATGAAAATGAGGTGCACACAGGAGAAACTGCCAGAGGTCTGAAGTCAGTCTCAGGCTCCAATGCCTGGGCAGCAACAGCCACTGATTCAACAATGGCTCCTTCTCCCTGTCATCTGGGCTATCATCATGCTTTTCTGCTTCCTCCTTGTTAGAAGTTAAACATCAATTTCACATATGTCATCTACTGTTTCTTGTGAATGATTCACGTCCAGGAGAGATCTGTTCTGCTTGTTGGAGGCTGTAAGTAAGATAAAAGAAAAAGGGGACTTATATCACAAGCAAAGATCTTACCTTACTAGGAGGTGGTCCATGGTCATCCAAGTAAGTGGAATTTCCTAGAAAATAAAGGAAAAAGTTGATGAATCCGTTTTTTAAGCCCCAAATGAATTTAGTGCAAAGTTATTGAAGATAAGCATTCCAGTTATACAGTATTTCTACTCAGACAACAGTACCAAAGAAAAATGGGGAATTAATCACTGGTTTGACTGGATTTTGCTGATATTACCATGTTTGATTAATAGTTTCAGCTGTTACAAACATTCTACATACATGGTTATGTATGCACACAAACATACATAACACACGCAGTAACACGCACCATTATTCTCACCCATTATCTGCTGAGTTTAGCTTAGACCATTGGTACTCAAATGTTACTGTACTTCAGAATTACCCGCAGGGCTTGTTGAAACAAGACTGCCCAGCCCCAGTCTGAGAACCTGCATTTCTAACCAGTTCCCAAGAGATACTGATGCTGCCGGTCCTGAACCCCATACTCTCTTTCTCCAATTTGCCTTAAAATTGTCTGTTTCTCTTCTCTCCTCAGGCTAGCTTGCTTCCGGAGCTTGATTTGTCTTCACTAATAGCCATTTACTGGCATGTGTGTATTCAGAGTGCACAGCTATTGTTTCCTGATGAATAAAAGACTCAGAGGGATTTGGAAGGGAATTAAAGTTTACTGACTTCCTTTCAGTAGCAGCTACTCTGCTAAGTGCTTTACAGGTATTTATCTATTTAATGCAAATACCAGAGATGGATTAGAAGTGTCCCCTTTTAACAGAGGAGAGAACAGAGGCCTGGAGAAACTCAGTAACCTGTGCACAGTCACACAGCTGGTAAACTGCAGAGAGGAGAGAAGACTGGTTTTTCCAGAGCATGTTCAGGCATCTACCCATCTGAAAAGCCTACCTAGAGTCCTTCCTGCCATCTCAGGCTTCTGTGTGAGGCAGGCACTGTAAACATTACCATCTGGAGACGTCTGATCACCTGGGGAGCCAAAGATGCAATCAGTATAATCGAAGGCGCCTATCCAAGAGGGGTAACTCTTGTGAGTCTAGGGAAAATCATCTCACCAGAAAAGTAAAAATGACCAAACAAGCTAATGGAATGAAATGTAGAAAATCATGGAACGGAACCGCAAGAATACCTCTAGAGAACAGTAGATGATTGGGGAATAAGGTCAGTGTCTTAGTCTGAGTGGATGAAAGGTGCTTTTGACAGCAGAGAGCAGAAATGACTTAAGAAACTGGACTAAGAAGGGGGAAGCAGGGCTTAAGCCAGGGACATTTGAACTGGGGAAATGTATCCAAACATAATAAATAAGCGGGTTCTGGCTTATAGGTTTTTCCATACTGAGTCATCATCCTTCCCCTTTTCTTTGTCATCTTCTGATTTATAGCCCACTTGGTGTTCACAATGGCCATTTGTATATAGTAAAGGAACATCGGGGTCCAGTTTTAGTGTACAAGACACTTAAACACAAACACCCAGCATGCCCATGATTGGGCTATTTTAGGACCCTTTTAAATGTGAACATGATGAACAATTTGTTAGACCTTAATTAATGTACTTCTGACCTAATTAATGCACCACTGGGAGCGTGCATGAATAGGATGTAAGATCTATGTTGGATTTAGTAAAGAGGTTATATGTGTCAAAGAATTCAGAAAAATAGCTGCCTGTGCCTAGAGAACTATTTAGAAATATTCTAGCACCGTGCAGCTGGTGCGGCTGCCTGGAGCTCCCATCTGCTCAGCATGGGAATATGCCTTCCCCAGGGGAAGCGTGAGAAATCCCAGCACACACCAGCATGTTCTCCAGGAATCAATCTCAAGGACTGAAGACAGCCTCAACAACTAAATATTTCTAAAATACTAAATTTTCCATAAGAACTGAAATTCCTAAAAACTCCTAAAAAAGAACGATTTAAATGCCTGATTCCTACCTCAAACTCCAGGCTCGGGTACCTACTAACTCCTTGGCACCTCGGCTTGGATGTCTAAAGGCATCTCACGCTTCCCCTGTCCAAAACAGAACCCTATTTGCTCCAATTCCATCCTGCAAATTTCTGCCTCCACTGTCTTCCTTATTGGGTTATACAGTATATCCCTTCCTCTAAACGTGTTCCATTTTTCAGGCCAAAGCCCAAGAGTTGTTCTTGATCCATCTTTTTCCCCTATGCTATAGGTACCAACCCAAAGACAAGTCCTATTGGCTTGGCTTTCAAAATATAACTCAAATCTGACCACTTCTCACCAGTCCCTCTGGGCCATATGAGAGATGCCTTGTGTCTCTATCACTAATTTCCTCTCCTACTCATATAGCAACCAGAGAGATCGTTCAACCTTATCTACTAGATCATGGTAGCCCTCTGCTTAAACTCAATTTCTCTACACACAAAAGAGTCAGCTCCTCGCCATGGTCTGTAAGGCCCTGCATCACCCAGGCCCCACCTCCCCCTCCATGCACCACTAGCCACCACAGCCTTCTCTGTGGTTCAGAGCACTCCAGCCTCTTGTCAATGCGGGGCCTTTTGAACTGGCTCTATCCTCTTCCAGAAAAGCTCTTCCCCACCCTCTTAATTCAGTCTCTATTCAAATGGAACTTCTTTATAGATGCCCACTCTGAATACCCTGTCTAAAATAGCACACTCATTTACTTGTTTACCGTCTTTCTCTTTCAGCTAGTGTACAAGCTTTATGAGAACAGGGATTTGTGTGACCTGTTCATTGCTTCAGTTCCTAGAACAGAGCCTAGAAAATAGCAGGTACTCAGTATTCACTTAATGAACGAAATACCACATTAACTAACTCTTTATACCAAAATCTTAGCAATGGCTTGTAAGAAGGAACTATTACTAGTACATTAGCCCAGTTTGCTCCTTAGCCAAAGGGTCTGCAATTTTTTTTTTTTTTTTTTTTTTTTGAGACGGTGTCTCACTTTGTTGCCCAGGCTGGAGTGCAGTGGTGCAATCTTGGCTCACTGCAACCTCCGTCTCCCGGGTTCAAGCGATTCTCCTGCCTCAGCCTCCCGAGCAGCTGGGATTACAGGCATGCACCACCACACCTGGTTAATTTTTTGTATTTTTAGTAGAGACAGGGTTTCTCCATGTTGGCCAGGCTGGTCTTGAACTCCTGACCTCAAGTGATCTGCCCGCTTCGGGCTCCCAAAGTGCTGGGATTACAGGCGTGAGCCACTGCGCCTGGCCCAGTGTTTTTAATAAGTGAACAGAAGCACTAATCATGGAGTTTGGGGGAAAAGACCTATTTTAGATGACACACATTGTGCAGAAGTCCATCTCATAATTTATCCCCTTATAACTCAATGCCATGACTTAGCTATCTGTATGATACTGGGTCATTTTCTTAATTTCTCTGTATCTATCTCTTTTTGTGTAAATGAAGAGAATGATGGTATCCAGGTCATAGACATGGTCTGGGATTAAGTGGAATAATGCATACAGAGCACCCAAGTCAGGATCAAGCACCAAGAGAGCCCTTGATAAAAGTTAAATATTGTGACTGTTGTTACTGTCATTGTCTATTCAACCTCAGTGGAAACAGAAAGTCCAGTCTGTTAAGCTTCTACATGGATGTGTAGAATACTCAACGTTTCCATAAGAACTGAAGTTCCTAAAAACTCCTAAAAAGAATGATTTAAATGCCTGATTGCTTCCTCAAACTCCAAGCTCGGGTACCTACTAACTCCTTAGCACCTCGGCTTGGATGTCTAACGGCATCTCACACTTCCTTCTAGACAATCCTTCTCACTACCTTCCACCTGGTATTGGTCTAAGTCCTATGGCATACCTTTGACTCAACAGTTAAAACCTTTGTTAGTTCTAAAAGTGAGAAATACTGAAAATAAGAGAACAGTGTATCACAGCAAAATGGTCAGTTCTATCTCTTTTCTATTCAATGACTTTTTGTTTTAAGGACACTGGCTTTGCAGCTGTCTTAACAGTTATGTCTACACTAAATGCTTTCCCTGGTAGAGTTAAGCATTGCCTCAAAATTGAGATGCGCGGATACGCATGACAAAAGTTCCTAAGCATGGTAAGAAGAGATGTGGGCAAGGTGGGCTGCACTAGTTCTCTACCTCCTCATTAGGCATTCTCGCATCTACATATTCAATCAGTATTTACAGAGCACCTCCTATTCTGTAGAAGGATCTAGAAACCAAATAAGAAATGAAAATCCTATTTTTTGCCACTGGATTGTATAACAACCTTTATTGAGTGTTTACTACTTGGCAGGCACTTTGTAAAGATCATTTTATCTAATCCTCACAAGCGCCCCTCAAAGCAATATTAGTCAAGCATTTTACCCACATCTCCAGTAAACAAACAGTGGAATTCAAACCCATACAGGCTGACTACTGTTGACACCTCCTGCTCCATAAAATGCAAAAATATTCTAATATAATTCGTCATTTTCTTATCTTTCCCCTTCCTTCTTTCTTTCTTTTCCCTCCTTCTACCTTCCTCCTCCCCCATTCCTTCACTGTAGAAGACTTTCATAATCAGATGTCACATCACAGAAATGAGACAACTCTTTTTTTTTTTTTGAGATGGAGTTTTGCTCTTGTTGCCCGGGCTGGAGTGCAATGGCACAATCTCGGCTCACTGCAGCCTCTGCCTTCCAGGTTCAAGCAATTCTCCTGCCTCAGCCTCCCAAGTAGCTGGGATTACAGGCACCCGCCACCATGCCCAGCTAATTTTTGTATTTTTAGTAGTAATGGGGTTTCACCATGTTGGCCAGGCTGGTCCCAAACTCCTGACCTCAGGTGATCCACCTGCCTTGGACTCCCAAAGTGCTAGGATTGCAGGTGTGAGCCACTGCGCCCAACCAGAAATGAGACAACTCTCTTTAATGCCTCTTTCTGTGCACAGAAAGGAACGGGGGTCCTCAGTGTTGGCACCTGGACCATGGGCCCTGTTATCTCGGTTATCTCACCAGCAGATCACCGTGCTCCCATGGTTTCTTAGAACTCAGAGGCTATAAATGCTTTGCCCTTATAAGAGAGGTATAGAAAGGGGGAAAGAAAAGTTGCATAGACAGAAGGTATTTCTTTAGCAGGAGACAGTGAGTTTCTCTTCTTCTAGGGTATAACTATTTTATTATTTGATATTTAGGTAGAGTTTTTCATCCTAGGATTTTACGCTTTCATCAGAGTGCAAAGTCAACAAAACTGTCAGAATTTTAAAAAATGAAGTTGGTAACTTGCTCCCTGTGGAGATCAAAGGATGAGTGCTGTTATCAAAACGAGCTTACCTGGAGAGGCTCCCAGGCATCAAAGGAGCTTCTGGCTACTCTGCCTTGTCAAGGAGTCGATGGTGGGTGTTAAGTTGTGGGGATGGAAGGGCAGCCCCAAATTCTCCAGGCCTTTGAGCATGGAGCTCAAGATCTAAATTCACGGAAGGGAAGAAAAGGCGGAAGTGGGCTGGCAAGGGTCTGGACCAGGACAGAGGACAAGCACGCTCCTGACACCCTCCTCCACATGTCCTGTGTATACCCACCCAGGGCACCCCAGGCTCAGATCCAGACGGCAGCACTCTGCCAGGCAGGACATTCTTATTTTCAGAGGCCTCTATGGGTAAATCAGTTCATTTTTTTCTGAAAAGTAACCTATACCTTTAGAGTTTTGATTCCAGCCTTGTTTTCATGGCTCAAGTCCCTCTGTTGGGGATCATGAATTACAGTGTCTTGTCAAGCGGGAAAAACTTCACACATTCCCATTCCTATCATCAGCCAAACTTTCTGAGTTTGTCACCTAACTGCCAAGAAATCACTAGTGAGGGCTGGCCATAGAGCTTAACCTCTTAGAGAAATTTAAGCTTAACCAGGCCCCTCAGGTAAGTGGAGGAGACAAAAGGTGGCTTTGACGCCCTAGTCCATCCCTGGGAACTCCATGCTGCTGCTCTATACCTTGCAGATGGTGGTGGTTACATACTCTATACACTGATAGAAGAATACACCAAAACCAACAACACTACACTAACGGTTTAATTTTTTTTTTTTTTTTTTAGACGGAGTCTGGTTCTGTCACCCAGGTTGGAGTGCAGTGGTGTGATCTTGGCTTACTGCAAGCTCCGCCTCCTGGGTTCACACCATTCTCCTGCCTCAGCCTCCTGAGTAGCTGGGATTACAGGCGCCCGCCACCACACCCAGCTAACTTTTTGTATTTTTAGTAGAGATGGGGTTTCACCATGTTAGCCAGGATGGTCCCGATCTCCTGATCTCGTGATCCACCCACCTTGGCCTCCCAAAGTGCTAGGATTATAGGTGTGAGCCACCACATCCGGCCTAATATGTTTTTTAAATGACCTGACTAGAAGGCAAGTGATCTCAGATTTTGCAACCAGCTAAATTACAACACAATCTAAATTTCACCTTATCCATCTAGCCCTTCATGATGGAGCCCTCCCAGGGAGGTTGTAAATGTAACATGAGGGATCACATGGAAAGGTACAAAGGCGTTACATCCAAGTACACAGGAGTTAGTTGGAGCACTTGGAGGACTTTGTATGTACTACCTGAGTCTCTGCATGGCAGTATGTTATCAAGATCTCTTTACTTTGGCAGTTTTATAAACTATTTTTAGCAAAGATGCATTTCAAGAAACTCATGTGAAGTCTGATTCTAGGAATTAGGAGGCTAGGATTTGTAACTCAGAATCTGAAGATCACTGTTTACTGTACTACACCTGGGTCTCAGCTGGCAGAACCAAGGCATGTTTGCCTTCCAAGACCACCTAAGTATTCTATGACAAGACAATGGATATGAAAAGTCAGAGATCTGGCTGGGCGCAGTGGCTCATGCCTATAATCCCAGCACTTTGAGAAGCTGAGGTGGGTGGATCACCTGAGGTCAGGAGTTTGACACTAGCCTGGCCAACATGGTGAAACCCCATCTCCACTAAAAATACAAAAATTAGCTGAGCCTGGTGGTGGGTACCTGTAATCCCAGCTACTCAGGCAGCTGAGGTGGGAGAATTACTTGAATCCAGGAGGCAGAGGTCACAGTGAGCCGAGATCGTGCCACTGCACACCAGCCTGGGCAACAAAGCAAGACCATGTCAAAAAAAAAAAAAAAAAGAAAAGAAAAGAAAAAGAAAAAGAAAAAAGAAAAGTCAGATATCTTGCACCTAGACAAACAGGTTAAACTTCACCTTTGTAGTAGAGAATGCCCCACGAAACACAATTTCACTCTGAATACACTGCTGTACCTCCTCAAGGTTTTCCAAGTACACATCAGTGAAAATGAAATAAGCTGATAGGTTATTGTAAGGAATGCATGAGAATAATTTTGTTCTATGAAAAATGCTCAGAACAACGCCAGCACATGATAGGCACCTAGTAACTGTTCACTAGCAGTACTAGCTGCACTACTACAAGTAGCAGTAGCAGTACTAGAGCCGCCTTCACTGCCTCACCATCTTCTCACTCAAGGTTTAGCCCTCTCTGCACATTCTACTCGCCTGCTTTTAAGAAATGTTGCTGTCAGGGCCCAGCCTTAGCGATTCTGATTTTAATTATTCTGGGACAAGTCTATGGTATTTGGTATTTTTAAAGTTCCTCACATAATTCTATGTCTAGCCAAGGTTGAGAGCCACTGAGCTGCAAAACACAAATTCATGTACTTCATAATCCAGGCTGAATCCCACTTTCCAGAAGTAAAACATAACAGATTTTACTGAGGCTCATCTTCATCTCAGGCCACTTCCATCATTTCCGGTGGGAGATTATACAAAACAAGCTTCTTGTCAAAAGAGAATGCTTGATGGAGCGTGGATGATCACAGAACTCCCAGTGACAGGGGAGGGTGATCAAGCTGTTCTGGTCAGCACCTGCTCCAAGGGGGTGCAAGGAAATTGGAAAGGGCCAGGCCTAGCTCACAGGTTGCCTGGGAGTGGGCTGGCACAGGGCACCTCCGGGCATAGAGCTTATCCCCTAAACCATATGGGAGCCTAAACCTTTCTGGGGCCCTAAAGATCTTTTCAAGAATAAATTTCAGAGCTTATAATTTCAGAACATATTGTTCCTGCAAACAATGTATTGTTCTGTTGAACCTCTTGTTTTATGGGTAAAAAGAGGAACTAAGAGCATCACCCTCTATCTGTCCAGAGTTTCTCTGGGCCCCACTTGACTTAAACCACCAGGGGATATTCTGTCAGTCCTGGAGACACTCATACATGATCCCCACACTCATATATAATCCCCACACTCATACCTGACCCCACCACTCATACCTGAACCCCCGACTCATACACGATCCCCCGCACTCATACACGACCCCCGCACTCATACACGACCCCCCTACTCATACACGATCCCCCACACTCATACATGATCCCCACACTCATATATGATCCCCATACTCATACATAATCCCCACATTCATACACAATCCCCACACTCATACCTGATCCCCACACTCATACCTGACCCCACCACTCATACCTGAACCCCCGACTCATACATGATCCCCTGCACTCATACACGACTCCTGAACTCATACATGACCTCCGCACTCATACACGACCCCCGCACTCATACACGACACCCCACACTTATACACGATCTCCACACTCATACACGACACCCACACTCATACACGACCCCCGCACTCATACACGACCCCCCTACTCATACACGATCCCCCACACTCATACATGACCCCCCGCACTCATACATGACCCCCCACACTCATACACGATCCCCGCACTCATACACGATCCCTGTACTCATACACGATACCCACACTCATACACGACACCCCACTCATACACGATCCCCCACACTCATACAAGACCCCCCTACTCATACACAATCTCCGCACTCGTACATGACCCCCCGCACTCGTACACGATCCCCACACTCGTACACGATCCCCCCATTCATACACGATCCCCGCACTCATACATGACCCCCCGACTCATACACGATCCCCCGTACTCATACATGAGCCCCACACTCATACACAACCTCCGCACTCATACACGACCCCCGCACTCATACACGACCCCCGCACTCGTACATGATCCCCCACACTCGTACACGATCTCCTCACTCGTACACAATCCCCCGCACTCATACACGATACCCACACTCATACACGACCCCCCCACTCATACACAATCTCCGCACTCATACACGACCCCTACACTCGTACATGACTGCCCACACTCGTACACAATCCCCACACTCGTACACGATCCCCCCACTCATACACGACCCCCGCACTCATACACGACCCCCAACTCATACACAATCTCCGCACTCATACACAACCCCTACACTCGTACATGACTCCCCACACTCGTACACGATCCCCACACTCGTACACGATCCCCCCACTCATACACGACCCCCGCACTCATACACGACCCCCCCACTCATACACAATCTCCGCACTCGTACATGACCCCCCCAAACTCATACACGATCCCCACACTCGTACATGATCCCCGCACTCGTACACGACCCCTCGCACTCATACATGACCCCACACTCACACATGACCCCTCACACTCATACCCGACCCCGCACTCATTCATGACCCCTCACACTCATACACGACCCCTCGCACTCATACACGACCCCACACTCACACATGACCCCTCACACTCATACCCGACCCCGCACTCATTCATGACCCCTCACACTCATACACGACCCCTCGCACTCATACACGACCCCACACTCATACACGACCCCTCGCACTCATACACAACCCCTGCACTCATACACGATCCCCACACTCAAACACGATCCCCTGCACCCACACACGACCCCAGCACTCGTACATGACCCCCCACACTCGTACATGATCCCCCCACTCATACGTGATCCCCCGCACTCATACACGACCCCCGCACTCATACACGACCCCCACACTCATACACGACCCCCCAACTCATACACGATCTCTGCAGTAATACATGACCCCCCACACTTGTACACGATCCCCACACTCATACATGACCCCCCGCACTCATACACGATCCCCCGCACTCATACACAACTCCCCGCACTTAAACACGACCCCCCGCACTCAAACACGACCCCCCGCATCCACACACGACCCCCCGCACCCACACACGATCCCCCCACCCACACACGATCCCCCCACCCACACATGACCCCCTGCACTCATACACGACCTCCACACTCATACATGATGCCCCCACTTATACACGATCCCTGCACTCATACACAACCCCCCTACTCAAACATGACCCCCCCTACTCATACACGACCCCCACAATAATACATAACCCCCCACTCATACACGAACCCCACACTCATACATGATCCCCGCACTCATACATGACCCCCCCTACTCATATATGACCCCCCACGCTCATACATGATCCCCCACACACTTCATGGGCCCACAGGATCCGAAAGTAAGAAGGCTCTGGAAAATCTGAAGCAAAGATACCCTCTGGTCTCATCCCTGAAACGCACCCCCTCTTTCCAGGCTGTACGACTGGGATGGAGAGGAGATAAGGAAATGTGGTCAGCACAGAGGAGCCCAATGCCATGCCCACGTGAATCCAATAGAGAACAACAACAACAAAAACAACAAAACGAATAAGGAAGAAATTGGTAGAATTGCTGACAAGAGAAAGGACTATGAAATGAATGATCAGGGTGCTGTGTATTTTAAATAGCCACAATCAGACACAATCACGCTTATGCAAGAGGGATGGTGAAAAGGAGCCACAGGGGAATCACTTAATGGATTCAGTAGAACTGACTAGTGACAAAGAACATGGCCCAGGGGTTGTAGAGTCAATCCTGCAGGCTCCAGAATCAAATGACCTGGGTTCAAATCTCAGACCTGCCCTCTACTAGCCGAGTGACTTTGGAAATATCACTTAATTTTCTTGATGTTTAATGGCCCCATTTACAACTTGAGGACAGTAAGTCACAGAGTTAAGATAATTAAATATATTGATATAGTTTGGATGTCCCCTCCAAGTCTCATGTTGAGATATAATCCTCGGTGTTGGAAGTGGGGCCTGGTGGGAGGTGTTTGCATCATGGGGGTGGATCCCTCCTGGCTTGGTGCTGTCCTTGTGGTAGTGAGTTCTTGTGGGATCTGATTGTTTAAAAGTGTGTGGCACTTCCCCCACTCTCTCTCTTGCTCCCATTCCTGTCTAGTCCTGTGAGACCCCTGCTCTCCCTTCGCCTTCTGCCATGCATATGTAAGCTTCCTGAGGCCTCCTCAGAAGCAGATGCCAGCACCATACTTTCTGTACAGCCTACAGAACCACAAACCAATTAAACCTCCTTTCTTTATAAATTACCTAGTCATCAGTATTTCTTTATAGCAATGCAAGAACGGCTTAACATATATATTTAATGTAAATTTAAATTTAAAATCAAATGTAAATTGAATGTATTAAATGTGTGCAGCACTTATCACACTGCCTGTCCAGGATATAGTAAATGCTCAATAAATGGTCGCTACTTCCTCATCTTATATTACCAAATTTTATCAGTCATATTTAGTTTCCTTGTTTGTTTGTTTTTTTGAGGTGGAGTCTTGCTCTGTCGCCAAAGCGGGAGTGCAGTGGTGCGATCTCGGCTGACTGCAAACTCCGCCTCCCAGGTTCAAGCAATTCTCCTGCCTCGGCCTCCCGAGTATCTGGGACTACAGATGCGTGCCACCACATCCAGCTAATTTTTGTATTTTTAGTAGAGATGGGGTTTCACTATGTTGGCCAGGCCGGTCTTGAACTCCCTGACCTCAGGTGATCCGCCCACTTCAGTCTCCCAAAATGCTGGGATTACAGGCGTGAGCCACCGCACCCAGCCAGTTATATTTAGTTTTACAATTCTATTTATTATACACAAAATCAAAAGGAATCCTGAGGTCAGGGAATAGTTTATTGTATAAAGGACAAATATTAATATAAAATAATTATTTGATATTTTCTATTACTTTCCAATACTGTCTTGATATATCTTCTAAAATTTACAAAAAATTTTTTGCAATTATCTGAACTACACTTAACAATATTCAAATGAACTTCCAGAACCTCAGGGGCTATAATTTATTCCTGACTCTGAAGCCTTGCATTAGCAGATCTATTTTAGTCTGAATTGGTCTCTGAAGAATACAATGTTTTAATTCTAGATCACCTTATGGAAACTATAACATGCATTACTGTCAATGTCAAAGAAGCTGCCGTGACACTGTGTCAGTTTTGATCAAACACAAGCAATTCCTTTCAGAATCTTTCTTCCACAGGTCCTTTTCAAATCATAATCATAAGCAATTTAAATCCTTTCCCTTTTATTCAGAAGCAGCCATTTCCCACAGGATTCCGGTTACCTATGACACGATCATGTGGCGGCATGTCGCCCCGGGAGTCCGGGCCTTGATAAGACACTGTTAACGAAGGAGTCACTGTTGAAGACAATGCTGCAACCCCAGCTTTGTCCCTGCCAAGAAATTATGCTAATGCCACACTTTCCACTGTTAAACCATGGGTTGCATTTCTCTAAGAGGTAGCTGTCAGCACACACCAGCCGTTGCTAACAATGAGGAATTTGTGTGCTGTGTAAATGTCTCCAGCAGCTCCATTGCTTATAATTAATGCAGCCCCAAAACGCTGTGATGAAGGAAAATTGCTGGCACAGCTTTATTTAAGCCTTAATAAAATTATTTTCCACTGAATTAAAACAAATGGCTTTATTAACAATCAATATTTAAATATTTTTACAAAAATATCTGCTTAAAAAAATCTGGAAGGCTCACCCAACCGGTTAACAAAGGCAAACATATCCCGAAAAGTACTTTCTTGATCTCAAATGTGAAAAATGAGCATTCCAGACACTGAAAAATAATATCCTAATTAAAATGCTATCAATTATGATTTAGAAAGTCATTCCATTTCTAATTAAACTTAAAAGCAAATTAATGCTCTTCCCTTACTATTTCAGGCTCAAAAACACTGCCTTGTTTTATAACACATCTTTTTTCCCCATTAAATCTGAATATACATTTTAGAATGTCAAGGGTAAATTTGTAGAAGGAAATTACTTTCGGAATCAAATGATCAGTGCACTGCTGCTATAATAACAACCGAAATATAAATATGTATAATTTCCAAATTAGCTCAGGAATTCATCATAATGTTATATGATCTTATGCAGGTAGAAATGGAGCATCAAAGAGAGATGGAATCACTTAAGGTTTCTGTTTCATTCTATTTGAAGTAATTGCTACAGTCAACTGATCTCACCTGTGGAACGCTAACACACCTACTAACGCAGCAGCCCCAGCCCTGCACATGGCAAGCCTCTAACCAACAGCCGGGTAGGGCCTCTTCTATCAGGACCTAGGTGTCATGTGGCTGCCACAACGATTGACACTTTCCATCATGTGCTTATTGCACGAAGCACCCCTGATAAGTACAGAGCAGGTAAGGTGAAGATGACTAAGAATCTACCCTGGAAGAAAGAAAACAAGACAAGGCTGAAAACACCAGCATCCTCATTCTCATCATCGATCAGCATTGATGCTGTTCTCAGCACTGTGCAAAGCACTCTCTGGACCTCATTCTACAGCAACCTAGGAGGCAAGAACCCCAGTTTACAATAGAAGCTGCTCAGGAAGGTGAGGTGACCTGCACCATGTCACGCAGCTAATCATCAGGAGCTCCCGGGTTTGACACCAGTAGCCTGACTCTGAAGCCCTGTTCCACACCCACACACTCCCTGCCTTGCTTAGATTCCCATCTGGGGGCCACGGCAGGCTTGTGAGATCTTCATCCCTTTGAGGCTGATCTGTCTAGATCAGGGGTGGCCTAAGCAGAGTGGGGTCTCAGCTCTGGGAGCAACATCCAGCACCCCCCCAGCTAGATATGTACTTCAGGCAGAGTGTCCCTCACCCATCGAAGACAAAGGGCTGCTGAAGAGCCTCATCACCCGGGAACCCAGGGAGCCAGCACAGTACTCAGCGGGGTGATAACAGGGGGTGGAGAGGGACAAGTGAGATGGGGGCCCCCATCTCAGCAGCCACTCAGAGCCTCTGGCCACCTCCTGTCTTCTTCTAGCTGACGTGTCCTTTTCCTGGTCCCGGTTAGCTACAAGATGGCTGCTCTGCAAGGGTGTGCCCATTCTGCAGAGTCACCATTACTTTGAAATATTTGATATAAAAAGCGATCTTGGATTAGAAATCCATTCACATTATTGCAAGAAATTTCAGCATCACATTTGTCAGCAACAGAAAAGGAAACTCTGCTTGATTCTTTAAACATAATTTCAGTTGATGGGAATTTTTGAAGGGTGGTTGCGATAAGCTGAACAATGATTCCCCCAAAGTTGTCCTCGTCCTCATCTCCAAAACCTGTGAGTCTGTTACTTTATGTGGCAAAAGAGACCACGAGTCAAAGAATGCAGGCAGCCTCCAGGATGCTGGAAGATCCTAGATTACTTGGGACGAACCAATGTAATCACAGTGTCGTTGTCAGAGCCAGGCAAGACAGTCAGAGTGGGAGAAGGAGATGTGACACTGGAGTGATGTGTTTTGCAGATGGAGGAAGGGGCCACGAGTCAGGGAATGCAGACAGCTTCTAGGAGCTGGAAAAGGCAAGAAAACAAATTCTTGCCTAGAGCCTCCAGAAGGAACACAGCCCTACTGACATCTTAATTTGAGCCCATTAAAACCCAGTTCAGACGAACTGTAAGATAATTATTTTGTGTTATTTTAAGCCACTACATTTATAGTAATTTGTTACAGCAGCAATAGGAAGTTAATAGTTGTGAAAATGATTTTTTATTTTTTGTCACTTCTTTCTATGAGCAAAATTTCTTGTAAGTGGTGACTCTCTCAAGAATTTGAAGAAACATTTATCCAAAAGGCTCATCTGAGAACTGAATGAAGCATTTCAAGTTGGAAATCGGAAGAGAGGTCATCACTCTCAATTATAAACTGATACATTTTTTATTTGGAGGTTTCCCACAACTTCAAAATTTAATATCTTCCCTAATATTTTGTATTTTGTTTTACTAATAATTACATAATAAAATGTGGTGAAAGTTTTCATCAAGCCTCATATAGACACCATCATCTCACCAGTTTACTTCAGTGTACCATCAAAATATTATCATTTTTTAAATATTCCATGATTTGAAAAGTTTTGATGTATTGCTTTACTTAACAAATACATAGAACATCAACAAATGAGAGTGTTGTCTTTGAAAGGGGGCTTTAACCCAACCAAACTGCCATTGTACTAAGCCTGATTTTCTCTCAAGCTTTGTTACGAGTCAGTACATTTCACCCACGACATGCACGTGCATGCACACACACAGCCACATACACGATTTCAGAACAGAAAAATAACCATAGATATAGTACACCACACCCCTCAACTTACAGAGGAAATAAAGCAATGAGAGGTTAAGTAATTCAGCTAAGACACACGGCTGGTTAGTAGTGAAGGCTAAGAACAGCCCCAGGTGCTTGCTCACTCCACAACATGACAACCTTACTACCTGCCATTTTTGACCCTAAGTGGTCACAGTTTTCAAGCTTGCTTACCTAGCTTACTCTCCAAACTTGAATTGGAGTGAGTGGGTTTCTCTTATGTAATGAAATTCTTTCTCTAAGGACACACATATATCCTCATTGAGAGAACTTTTCTTAAAAGCTTCAAGCCTTGAAGTCAATTCCTAAAAGCAATACTCCAAGTGTCCTGCATGTGGCTGCGGGGAGTTTACAGCCTACCACAGTTACTACACTAATGTAGAAGTTCATGCTTTAGCATGCTTGTTGAAAAGAAGTAATACTTGTGAATATCAATTTCAGTAAATAACTCAAACTCATAGGAGACCAGGCCTGTGCAGCAATGTGAGTGAAATGCTAGCTGTCTGGGAAAATATAAAGGGAGTGTGACAGGTGACAGGTAGAAATCAGAGGCAGGACAGTCACCACTGCACCCATCTAAGATTTACTGAAAATCTCTATGCTGGGCATTGTGCTGGATCCTGGGGATACAGTCTTAGTTTGGACGGTTGTAACAAATTGCCACCGACTAGGTGGCCTAAATAGCAAACATTTCTCACAGTTCTGGAGGTAGGAAGTCTAAGTTCAGGGTGCTGGCATGCTCAAGTTCCAGTGAGAGCCCTCATCCTGCCTGTGTCCTCACATGACAGAAAGAGAGGGGGACAGAGAGAGAGAAGGACAGAGAGAGAGAGAGGGAGAGAGGGAGAGAGGGAGAGAGAGAGAGAGAGAGAAAGAGAGAGGGAGAGAATGCTCTGCTGTCTCCTTCGTCCTTATAAGGCCCCCAATCCCATCATGGCAGCCCTACCCTCAAACCTAATCACCTCCTAAAGGCCCCACCTCCAAATATCATCACACTGGGGGTTAGGGCTTCAATATATAGATTTTAGAGGGACACAGCCATTGAGTCCATAGCACTGTCCCTCCGAAGTCTGCAGAAAAAGAGGTGACAGACATTAAACAAAGGATGATAAAATAAGTATTGATTTATGAGTGTGATGAGTCTTTCAAAGAGTAAATACAGAGTGATGTATGTGAGAAGGGAGAACAGAGGCCCTGAACTCCAGGAAGAGCAGGAAAGAGGGTGAGAGCATCCCAGGAGATGGTGGGCAGCCTGTGCTGGGCCCCAGGTCAGGAGAGAACAGGCCACTGTGAGTAACCAAGAGAAGACCGGAGTAAATGCATCCTGTAGTGGAGTCAGGCACAGCTCCATGTAAAGGGAGTCTCCCCAGCTGTATCTGGAAGAAAAGAGGGACGCTGACAGCAAGAGAAGGGCAGGCGCACCTGGCCAGGGCACCATGCACCTGCAGCAGGGTATGGCACTGGGAAGAGTGCAGGGCATCTGCATACCCAGGGGACTGCTGGATGGTGAGTCTAAGTTAAAGATGTGTTTACGACTTGAAACCAAGATCAGAAGAGGTAGTCTCATTCAAAAGGCAAATGGGAGTCCTCGCAAAGATGCCAAAGGGATTGGGGCACATCTGAAATGAGCTTACATGCGTGCAGAACTTTAATGTTGTCACACATCATCTCAGCAGCCCCTCCCATCAACCCCAGGGGTCAGGAGGGCACTGAGACTCTCACCCTTCACAGGAAAGGAAGCTGAATCCAGGTCACATGGCTGGGTAGTGTCAGAGCTGGGCTCAGACTGGGTTCAAGTCTCAGTCCAGGGCGGTATACACAGCAAGGCAATGGGTAGACTGGTTTCCTGCTGCCACTGTGTGTGTGTGTGTGTGTGTGTGTGTGTGTGTGTGTGTGTGTGTGAAACATTACCACTGTGAAGCTGGGGGAAAGCTAAACCCAGAATCTAATAGAAGTAGTCTGTGAGGACTAAGTAGGCCTTGGTGACTTTCTATGAATGAAATAATTCTTGCTGGGTTATGGGTCACGTGCATGAAGGTTGCTGTCAATGCACACATAATTTTAAATGGGTAAAATAAAATTGTGCTTCCAGCTCTGCCTCCTGTTTGATGGGTTTCTGGCCCATGGCCTGGTGTGACTGGTCATGACTGTGTCTTCCACATTCTAAATGCATCAATCCTATGTTTGACAGAGAAATGACTCATCACTTGCCAATTCTTCTCATGCTTTAGGGAAACGGGTAAGAAGGAACATTCTACCGGATGTTTCAAATAAACTGCATTAAAATGATATGCATGTGAACAAGAGACTTGAAGAGTTGCTCATAAATGCTGATGCTGATTTAGGAAGCGTGTGGATGAAATGCGTTTGATGCCAGCGTCGGTCTTATACAGATGTTGTGGGACAGATAGAACCATCCCATCTGGGATTATGCTTTCCTATAAACTTTCAAGTAACACAAGGAAAGGATCATAGTTTCTTCTTTATTAGGCCTTCAAATGTAAAATAAGGTTTTGAATAGAGCAGTGGAAATTATTGAAGTCATTTGGAAAGGTAATCCTCACAAAATTAACTAGCAACCTAACACATGACCCTGATGGTGTCTATTAAAAGGGAGTAAGCTTTAATAAATTCATCACTCTCCTTTTCCTATCATCTCTCTAGTTCTATTTCACGTCAGCTTTAATAGGATTTACGTGAAATTTTGTGGTTCACAGAACTATAATTTTGGAAGATAAACGAGGATTCCCAGACCTCCATATGTTACTCTGTATGCACAGATAAACACAACACCAAAAAACAAAACTACACCAAAGCCAAACAAATAGGTGCCTTAACATCAGAAATTCCTTTCCAAAGATAGGCTGAAGGCACAAGGGAAAGAATGCAGGGGAAGAATGTGAGTATGGCAGCCAACAGCCCAAGGTAGTGATCTACTTATTGGACGTAACCTTGGCAAGGTCTTGCAGTTTCTGAGTTTTAGTTTCCCTAGAGGTAAAGCAGGAAGAATAAAACTTACCTCATAAGGCTGGGGAGGTGTGAAACAGGGAGTGGTTAAAATCGTCATTTATAAACTACCTGGCATACAAACATAAAGTGTAACTCTTACGATTATATTTAAAATAGAGCCAATTTAAGAACATGGTGCATTAAGTAAAACATCTTCCAAGTAGTCACATACATAAACATCAGTCTGGTGCTGAAAGATGTAGCCCTTGTTACGCTCTTAGAATGGCCTGTCACAGTCTTCCTGCACATTTTTCAGGATTTATGATGGGGGGGTTATACCTGGGCATAAATTAATGTAATTTTCAAAACCCTGGCAAGGTTTGGGTATTCCTACACTTGTAGTATGATTCTGAAAAATAAAGTCTACTGTGGCTCATAAATACTCTTTAGTACTTAGTAGATCGGTTTCTTTTCTAGAGAAGTCTTAGTCCTACCTTTCAACAAAATGAGTTGGGATATCCTTTCTAAAAGCCTGGCTGTTTTGAATTGCTCATAAATCTAGAAATATTCACGGTCTTTTCAAAGACGAAGTGAGTCACTTACTTTTGAATCACCGAGTTTGAGGGTTGATGCAGATTACAGGGCTTGAAAGCAAAGGCCAGCACTAGCTCTGTTGGACAAAACCAGAGTTCATCTTTGCATCAAAACAAACATCAAGTTTTCTGGTTTTCAGGGAACTAATGGAGAAAAGACATTCGTGAATTCCAAATATATCCAAACCTACTTAACATCAACTTACTTGTTGGAAAATGCTTCTTAATAAAACAATTTTTCCCCAAAAGCAGAAAACATCAATTGAGTGAGTCTATCCTTACTAAAAATAAAGTCATTATCATGGTGCAAAAGGGAGCAGAAGCTCATCAGAAGACAGAGCTTTTGTCTAAGGAGTGGCCTGACATGGAGTGGGGCCCCAGATCACAGTGTACTTCGCAGAGGAAGTGATGATGCCAGGACTGCTCATCAGTGGCAGGCTCATCAGTGATGAGCAGTCTCTGACTGAGACATTAAGAAGATTACTGTGTTGGATGGAGGGAGGCACAGGATGACCTTCCAACCTTACTTCCAATTCTCAGATTCAGGGACTCCCTGAAGATCCCTTACAGCAACAAGCACAGCAAACTGCTCGTCTTTTAAAAATCACCTTATTTATCATGTAGATTTCAATCCTACAAACAAGTGTGTATTAGTCTGTTCTCATGGTGCTGATAAAGACATACCTGAGACTGGATAATTTATAAAGAAAAAGAGGTTTAATAGACTCACAGTTCCACGTGGCTGGGGAGGCCTCACAATCATGGCGGAAGGTGAAAGGCACATCTTACATGGTGGCAGACGAGAGAATGAGAGCCAAGCGAAAGGGGTTTCCCCTTATCAAACCATCAGCTCTCATGAGACTTATTCACTACCACGAGAACAGTATGGGGGAAACTGCCCCCAGGATTCAATTATCTCTCACCAGCTCCATCCCACCCAATCTCAAGATGAGATTTGGATGGGGACACAGCCAAACCATATCAAAGTATGAATAATAAATATCAAGAAGAAGGATATTAATGATATCAAGAAGACATTTTAACATGGGTATGACTCTTTATAAAGAGTCGGTGCTATAGCACAGAATTTTGCAAATAAAATGGCTTTCAAAAATACATACATACGTACATATGTGTGTGTGTATGTGTGTGTATATATAAATATATATTCAACAATGCCTCAAAGAAAGGTAGAAATGGGAAGGGAAAGCTGTTTGATTAATGCAAACTGGGTTTTTCTCTCAAGAATGACTTTATGCCTGCCAAATGACAAAGGTTTCACAGATTTTTCTCTACTGTGACTAGCAGGCAAATGTGTTGGTTTATGCCCAGTGCAGTGGTAGGACCTGGGGTTATGTGGATATGAGATTGTCTGATCTCAGGACACAAAGACTGAAGTTAGTTGAGCATAGGAGAAGTGAAAGATACTTGCTTTCACAGCTGAGGTTTTACTAGAGAAGCCATAGAGCAGGCAGGAAGAACAAGACTCTGGTTGCCCTCGAGGCCATGACCGTTTCAGAATCAAGCAAAGCCATTACAAACCTAAAGAAAAAAAAAATGCCTTGTGGAGGTCGTAAAAAGATAAATCAAAGGAAGGTACATGTAACAGAGAATAATTGAAGAAATCACTCAGCAATGGAGGAAATATATTTCATGATAGTACAAAGAGGCACTGAAGCAAAAACAATTTGTAAGGATTATAAAAATAATAACACAGGGTTATAAATGAGAAATTGAATATTATAATGAAATTGTGCTGATGAAAGCTGGAAAGAGAGAATGAAGTTATACTAGCTAATAGAGATATGAAGCAGTGGAAAATGAATGTTTAGGTAGGGAAGCCTTGATATTTTTCTGAGGTACAGGAAAATAGAATGCAACTGGCATTTATTGTCTATCATGAGTTGTTCATTAGGCAACTCACTAGGTAGTGCTCTCATTCAATCTTCAGGTAGATGTGGTTTTCGCATCTTGTAGACGAGGAAACAACCCTCAAGGGGTCAAAAAATTTCCCCAGGAAGGGACAACTAGCCAATGGTAGACGCAGCACAGATTTGGAAGAGTCGGTTTCCACAGCCCATAGTTGACTTCCTTATTTTACAGATCTACCCCCGACTACTGGTTTTTTCTGTCTGTATAACATCAGCAATTTAATAAAGGGGCAGATTTTGAAAAATGTCTTTCAAATAAATAAAAGAGAAATAAGGTTTGGGAGCTCATCGTAGGTTTTCTAAAGAATGTTATTTTATTTTTTAGTTATCACTACATTTATTTAGTTATCACTAAATATTGATTATAAAATAATCAATATTGTCATGGAACAAAGCAGGGGAGAATTTAAAGTCTAATTAATTCTTTCTTTCCCCAATATGTATATGTATGTGTATATACATATATATACACACACATATACATATACATACACACACATATATTCTAGTTATATAAATAATGTCACATAAGGCTGTGCATACATGTAAGAGATAATTGTCTAACAAAGCATGCTTTCTCAATTTAAAAGCCTCAGACATACATTCCATGCATATTCCCCAAAATATTTAAAGTCAAGTTAACAAAAGTTTGTTTCCTCACCTGGAGTGTTTTTATCCCATCTTTCCACCTATCCAAATTTTAGCCATTCCTATCCCCATTTTCTTTCTTAAGTCCATTTTTCAACACTCTAAGCCACATTAATTTGCCTCTTCTCTGAATTCACACACACAAAAACACACACACACAATTTCAGCAAGGAAAGAATGGGTCAACGCCGGACCTGGATGCTAATCACATTTGATTGCTGTATGTTTCATTTCACTTTGGCATGCAGCCAGCTTGTCTAACAACCAGGTGTTTTCTCTCTCTCGCTCTCTTTTTTTAAAACATTCTTTATATTAAACGTAATAAGTAAATGACTTTTCCAAAAAGAACAAGGAATTTAAGAAAACACCCGACTTTTCTCTACAGTACCTCTGATCACAAAATTAGACACCACACTGAAAATGCAACACATGATTCATTTCTGTGGGGAGTCTTTCAAAAGCTTTAAACACGGTGACCCCATGCCCAAAAGGGCATTTGAAAGACAATTTCAAAAGTAAGCCCTGCTGTTACTCCACTCCAGAGACCATTTTGAGCTTCTTTTCCACCACTAATGTCACAAAAATGACCAACACACCAGGAAAGAGGGCTTGCATTTCGAGTCAAATCCCTTTAACAGAAGTCATTCTTAAACATGCCACACCAAACAGATGGAGTCATCGAAGTACTCTATGTACCACCTGTGCTTTCATCCAAATGCCACCTGCAGTACAGACCAAATGAACTTTGACCACTTCTAGGCCTAAAAATCGCAGAGTACAAAGTCGCATTTTGAGTTAGCTTACCTAGATTTTAAATCTTTTATGAATAAAACAACTATATAAATAATGCACACCACATTTTAAAAATTTTTATTAGCACTTGTGGAGAAAATAGACATCAGCCTTTCTGAATACTGAGCATTGTGTACTGAGGGCAAAACAATGGAAACCAGAAAACCATCTCAATGCCCTGTAAACTGGACACTAGACCAAACTATTTTGTCAAGTTACAATTCCTCCCTTTACTATAACTATTGATCATGACATTTTCTGAAACAACCAAGGATAACTACTAATTATTGCCTCAACACATAACATTCCTGTGAGGGTTAATATTGAGTGTCAACTTGATTGGATTGAAAGATGCAAAGTGTTGGAAGTTCCAAGATGGATGAATAGGAACGGTTCCAGTCTACAGCTCCCAGAGTGAGCAATACAGAGACGGGTGATTTCTGCATTTCCAACTGAGGTACCAGATTCATCTCACTGGGGCTTGTCGGACAGTGGATGCAGCCCATGGAGCGTGAGCCGAAGCAAGGCGGGGCATCGCCTCACCCGGGAAGTGCAAGGGGTCGGGGAATTCCCTTTCCCAGCCAAGGGAAACTGTGACACATGGCACCTGGAAAATCAGGTCACTCCCACCCTAATACTGCGATTTTCCAATGGTCTTAGCAAATGGCACACCAGGAGATTATATCCCACGCCTGGCTTGGAGGGTCCCACGCCCATGGAGCCTCGCTCACTGCTAGCACAGCAGTATGAGATCGAACTGCAAGTCGGCAGCCAGGCTGGGGGAGGGGCGCCTGCCATTGCTGAGGCTTGAGTCGGTAAACAAAGTGGCCGGGAAGCTCAAACTGGGTGGAGCCCACCGCAGCACAAGGAGGCCTGCCTGCCTCTGTAGACTCCACCTCTGGGGGCACGGCACAGCTGAACAAAAGGCAGCAGAAACCTCTGCAGACTTAAACGTCCCTGTCTGACAGCTTTGAAGAGAGTAGTGGTTCTCCCAGCATGGAGTTTGAGATCTGAGAACAGACAGACTGCCTCCTCAAGTTGGTCCCTGACCCCCGAGTAGCCTAACTGGGAGACACCTCCCAGTAGAGGCCAACTGACACCTCATACGGCCGGGTACCCCTCTGAGACAAAGCTTCCAGAAGAAGGATCAAGCAGCAACATTTGCCGTTCTGCAATATTTGCTGTTCTGCAGCCTCCGATGGTGATACCCAGGCAAACAGGGTCTGGAGTGACCTCCAGCAAACTCCAACAGACCTGCAGCTGAGGGTCCTGACTGTTAGAAGGAAAATTAACAAACAGAAAGGACATCCACACCAAAACCCCATCTGTACGTCACCATCATCAAAGACCAAAGGTAGATAAAACCACAAAGATGGGGAGAAACCAGAGCAGAAAAGCTGAAAATTCTAAAAATAGAGTGCCTCTTCTCCTCCAGAGGAATGCAGCTCCTCGCTAGCAATGGAACAAAGCTGGACGGAGAATGACTTTGGCGAGTTGAGAGAAGAAGGCTTCAGACGATCGGTAATAACAAACTTCTCCGAGCTAAAGGAGGATGCTCGAACCCATCGCAAAGAAGCTAAAAACCTTGAAAAAAGATTAGACAAATGGCTAACTAGAATAAACAGCATAGAGAAGACCTTAAATAACCTGATGGAGCTGAAAACCATGGCATGAGAACTACGTGATGCATGCACAAGCTTCAGTAGCCAATTCGATCAAGTGGAAGAAAGGGTATCAGTGATTGAAGATCAAATGAATGAAAAGAAGCAAGAAGAGAAGTTTAGAGAGAAAAGAGTAAAAAGAAACGAACAAAGCCTCCAAGAAATATGGGACTATGTGAAAAGACCAAATCTACGTCTGATTGGTGTACCTGAAAGTGACAGGGAGAATGGAACCAAGCTGGAAAACACTCTGCAGGATATTATCCAGGAGAACTTCCCCAACCTAGCAAGGCAGGCCAACATTCAAATTCAGGAAATAGAGGAAATGCCACAGAGATACTCCTCGAGAAGAGCAACTCCAAGACACATAATTGTCAGATTCACCAAAGTTGAAATGAAGGAAAAAATGTTAAGGGCAGCCAGAGAGAAAGGTCAGGTTACCCACAAAGGGAAGCCCATCAGACTAACAGCGGATCTCTCGGCAGAAACCCTACAAGCCAGAAGAGAGTGGGGGCCAATATTCAACATTCTTAAAGAAGAGAATTTTCAACCCAGAATTTCATATCCAGCCAAACTAAGCTTCATAAGTGAAGGAGAAATAAAATTCTTTACAGACAAGCAAATGCTGAGAGATTTTGTCACCACCAGGCCTGCCTTAAAAGAGCTCCTGGCTCTCCCTCCCCCTCCCCCTCCCCCTCTTTCCACAGTCTCCCTCTGATGCCGAGACGAAGCTGGACTGTACTGCTGCCATCTCGGCTCACTGCAACCTCCCTGCCTGATTCTCCTGCCTCAGCCTGCCGAGTGCCTGCGATTGCAGGCACGCGCCGCCATGCCTGACTGGTTTTCGTATTTTTTTGGTGGAGATGGGTTTTCGCTGTGTTGGCTGGGCCGGTCTCCAGCTCCTAACCACGAGTGATCCGTCAGCCTCGGCCTCCCGAGGTGCCAGAATTGCAGACGGAGTCTCGTTCACTCAGTGCTCAATGGTGCCCAGGCTGGAGTGCAGTGGTGTAATCTCGGCTCACTACAACCTCCACCTCCCAGCCACCTGCCTTGGCCTCCCAAAGTGCCGAGATTGCAGCCTCTGCCTGGCCGCCACCCCGTCTGGGAAGTGAGGAGCGTCTCTGCCTGGCCACCCATTGTCTGGGATCTGAGGAGCCCCTCTGCCTGGCTGCCCAGTCTGGAAAGTGAGGAGCGCCTCTTCCCAGCCGCCATCACATTTAGGAAGTGAGGAGCGTCTCTGCCCGGCCGCCCATTGTCTGAGATGTGGGGAGCGCCTCTGCCCCTCCGCCCCGTCTGGGATGTGAGGAGTGCCTCTGCCTGGCCGCGACCCCATCTGGGAGGTGAGGAGTGTCTCTGCCCGGCCGCCCCGTCTGAGAAGTGAGGAGACCCTCTGCCTGGCAACCGCCCCGTCTGAGAAGTGAGGAGCCCCTCCACCCGGTAGCCACCCCGTCTGGGAAGTGAGGAGCGTCTCTGCCCGGCAGCCACCCCGTCCGGGAGGGAGGTGGGGGGGTCAGCCCCCCGCCAGGCCAGCCGCCCCGTCTGGGAGGGAGGTGGGGGGGTCAGCCCCCTACCTGGCCAGCCGCCCCATCCGGGAGGGAGGTGGGGGGGTCAGCCCCCCGCCCGGCCAGCCGCCCCGTCCGGGAGGCGAGGGGCGCCTCTGCCCGGCCGCCCCTACTGGGAAGTGAGGAGCCCCTCTGCCCGGCCAGCCGCCCCGTCCAGGAGGGAGGTGGGGGTGGTCAGCACCCCCCCGGCCAGCTGCCCCGTCCGGGAGGGAGGTGGGGGGGGTCAGCCCCCCGCCCAGCCAGCCGCCCCATCCGGGAGAGAGGTGGGGGGGGGTCAGCCCCCCACCAGGCCAGCCGCCCTGTCTGGGAGGGAGGTGGGGGGGTCAGCCCCCCGCCCGGCCAGCCGCCCCGTCCGGGAGGGAGGTGGGGGCATCAGCCCCCTGCCCGGCCAGCCGCCCCGTCCGGCCAGCCGCCCCGTCCGGGAGGTGAGGGGCACCTCTACCTGGCCGCCCCTACTGGGAAGTGAGGAGCCCCTCTGCCTGGCCGCCACCCCGTCTGGGAGGTGTACCCAACAGCTCATTGAGAACGGGCCATGATGACAATGGCGGTTTTGTGGAATAGAAAGGGGGGAAAGGTGGGGAAAAGATTGAGAAATCGGATGGTTGCCGTGACTGTGTAGAAAGAAGTAGACATGGGAGACTTTTCATTTTGTTCTGTACTAAGAAAAATTCTTCTGCCTTGGGATCCTGTTGATCTGTGACCTTACCCCCAACCCTGTGCTCTCTGAAACATGTGCTGTGTCCACTCAGGGTTAAATGGATTAAGGGCGGTGCAAGATGTGCTTTGTTAAACAGATGCTTGAAGGCAGCATGCTCGTTAAGAGTCATCACCACTCCCTAATCTCAAGTACCCAGGGACACAAACACTGCGGAAGGCCGCAGGGTCCTCTGCCGAGGAAAACCAGAGACCTTTGTTCACTTGTTTATCTGCTGACCTTCCCTCCACTATTGTCCTGTGACCCTGCCAAATCCCCCTCTGCGAGAAACACCCAAGAATGATCAATTAAAAAAAAAAATAAATAACAGTAAAAAAAAAAAGAGCTCCTGAAGGAAGCACTAAACATGGAAAGGAACAACCAGTACCAGCCACTGCAAAAACATGCCAAATTGTAAAGACCATCGATGCTAGAAAGAAACTGCATCAACTAACAAGCCAAATAAGCAGCTAACATGATAATGACAGGATCAAATTCACACACAACAATATTAACCTTAAATGTAAATGGGCTAAATGCTCCAATTAAAAGACACAGACTGGCAAATTGGATAAAGAGTCAAGACCCATCAGTGTGCTGTATTCAGGAGACCCATCTCATGTGCACAGACACACATAGGCTCAAAATAAAGGGATGGAGGAAGATCTACCAAGCAAATGGAAAACAAAAAAAAGCAGTGGTTGCAATCCTAGTCTCTGATAAAACACACTTTAAACCAACAAAGATCAAAAGAGACAAAGAAGGCCATTACATAATGGTAAAGGGATCAATTCAACAAGAAGAGCTAACTATCCTAAATATATATGCACCCAATACAGGAGCACCCAGATTCATAAAGCAAGTCCTTAGAGACCCACAAAGAGACTTAGACTCCCACACAATAATAATGGGAGACTTTAACACCCCACTGTCAACATTAGACAGATGCACGAGACAGAAAGTTAATAGGGATATCCAGGAATTGAACTCAGCTCTACACCAAGCAGATCTAATAGACATCTGCAGAACTCTCCACCCCAAATCAACAGAATATACATTCTTCTCAGCACCACATCACACTTATTCCAAAATTGACCACATAGTTGGAAGTAAAGCACTCCTCAGCAAATGTAAAAGAACAGAAATCACAAAAAACTGTCTGTCAGACCTCAGTGCAATCAAACTAGAACTCAGGATTAAGAAACTCCCGCAATACCGCTCAACTACATGGAAACTGAACGACCTGCTCCTGAATGACTACTGGGTACATAACGAAATGAAGGCAGAAATAAAGATGCTCCTTGAAACCAATGAGAGCAAAGACACAACATAGCAGAATCTCTGGGACACATTTAAAGCAGTGTGTAGAGGGAAATTTATAGCATTAAATACCCACAAGAGAAAGCAGGAAACATCTAAAATTGACACCCTAATATCACAATTAAAAGAACTAGAGAAGCAAGAGCAAACACATTCAAAAGCTAGCAGAAGGCAAGAAATAACTAAGATCAGAGCAGAACCAAAGGAGACAGAGACACAAAAAAACCTTCAAAAAATCAATGAATCCAGGAGCTGGTTTTTTGAAAAGATCAACAAAATTGATAGGCCGCTAGCAAGACTAATAAAGAAGAAAAGAGAGAAGAATCAAATAGACACAATAAAAAATGATAAAGGGGATATCATCACCGATCCCACAGAAATACAAACTACCATCAGAGAATACTATAAACACCTCTACGCAAATAAACTAGAATATCTAGAAGAAATGGATAAATTCCTGGACACATACACCCTCCCAAGACTAAACCAGGAAGAAGCTGAATCCCTGAATAGACCAATAACAGGTTCAGAAATTGAGGCAATAATTAATAGCCTACCAAACAAAAAAAGTCCAGGACCAGATGAATTCACATCCGAATTCTACCAGAGGTACAGAGAGGAGCTGGTATCATTCCTTCTGAAACTATTCCAGTCAAGAGAAAAAGAGGGAATCCTCCCTAACTCATTTTATGAGGCCAGCATCATCCTGATACCAAAGCGTGGCAGAGACACAACAAAAAAAGAGAATTTTAGACCAATATCCCTGATGAACATCGATGCAAAAATCCTCAATAAAATACTGGCAAACCGAATCCAGCAGCACATCAAAAAGCTTATCCACCATGATCAAGTGGCCTTCATCCCTGGGATGCAAGGCTGGTTCAACACATGCAAATCAATAAACGTAATCCAGCATATAAACAGAACCAATGACAAAAACCACGTGATTATCTCAATAGATGCAGAAAAGGCCTTCGACAAAATTCAACAGCCCTTCATGCTAAAAACTCTCAATAAACTAGGTACTGATGGAACATATCTGAAAATAATAAGAGCTATTTATGACAAACCCACAGCCACCATCATACTGAATGGGCAAAAACTGGAAGCATTCCCTTTGAAAACTGGCACAAGACAGGGATGCCCTCTCTCACCACTCCTGTTCAACATAGTGTTGGAAGTTCTGGCCAGGGCAATCAGGCAGGAGAAAGAAATAAAGGGTATTCAATTAGGAAAAGAGGAAGTCAAATTGTCCCTGTCTGCAGATGACATGACTGTATATTTAGAAAACCCCATTGTCTCAGCCCAAAATCTCCTTAAGCTGATAAGCAACTTCAGCAAAGTCTCAGGATACAAAATCAATGTGCAAAAATCACAAGCATTCCTATACACCAATAACAGACAAACAGAGAGCCAAATCATGAGTGAACTCACATTCACAATTGCTTCAAAGAGAATAAAATACCTAGGAATCCAACTTACAAGGGATGTGAAGGACCTCTTCAAGGAGAACTACAAACCACTGCTCAAAGAAATAAAAGAGAACACAAACAAATGGAAGAACATTCCATGCTCATGGATAGGAAGAATCAATATTGTGAAAATGGCCATACTGCCCAAGGTAATTTGTAGATTCAATGCCATCCCCATTAAGCTACCAATGACTTTCTTCACAGAATTGGAAAAAAACTACTTTAAAGTTCATATGGAACCAAAAAAGAGCCTGCATTGCCAAGACAATCCTAAGCCAAAAGAACAAAGCTGGAGGCATCATTCTACCTGACTTCAAACTAAACGACAAGGATAGAGTAACCAAAACAGCATGGTACTGGTACCAAAACAGAGATATAGATCAATGGAACAGAACAGAGCCCTCAGAAATAATACCACACATCTACAACCATCTGATCTTTGACAAACCTGACAAAAACCAGCAATGGGGAAAGGATTCCCTATTTAATAAATGGTGCTGGGAAAACTGGCTAGCCATATATAGAAAGCTGAAACTGGATGCCTTCCTTACACCTTATACAAAAATTAATTCGAGATGGATTAAAGACTTAAATGTTAGACCTAAAACCATAAAAACCCTAGAAGAAAACCCAGGCAATACCATTCAGGACCTAGGCATGGGCAAGGACTTCATGACTAAAACACCAAAAGCAATGGCAACAAAAGCCAAAATTGACAAATGGGATCTAATTAAACTAAAGAGCTTCTGCACAGCAAAAGAAACTACCATCAGAGTGAACAGGGAACCTACAGAATGGGAGAAAATTTTTACAATCTACCCATCTGACAAAGGGCTAATATCCAGAATCTACAAAGAACTCAAACAAATTTACAAGAAAAAGTCAAACAACCCCATCAAAAAGTGGGCAAAGGATATGAACAGACACTTCTCAAAAGAAGACATTTATGCAGCCAACAGACACATGAAAAAATGCTCATCATCACTGGCCATCAGAGAAATGCAAATCAAAACCACAATGAGATACCATCTCACACCAGTTAGAATGGTGATCATTAAAAAGTCAGGAAACAACAGGTGCTGAAGAGGATGTGGAGAAATAGGAACACTTTTACACTGTTGGTGGGACTGTAAACTAGTTCAACCATTGTGGAAGACAGTGTGGAGATTCCTCAAGGATCTGGAACTAGAAATACCATTTGACCCTGCCATCCCATTATTGGGTATATACCCAAAGGATTATAAATCATGCTGCTATAAAGACACATGCACACGTATGTTTATTGCGGCACTATTCACAACAGCAAAGACTTGGAACCAACCCAAATGTCCATCAATGATAGACTGGATTAAAAAAATGTGGCACATATACACCATGGAATACTATGCAGCCATAAAAAAAGGATGAGTTCATGTCCTTTGTAGGGACATGGATGAAGCTGGAAACGATCATTCTGAGCAAACTGTTGCAAGGACAGAAAACCAAACACCGCATGTTCTCACTCATAGGTGGGAACTGAACAATGAGAACACTTGGACACGGGGTGGGGAACATCACACACCCGGGCCTGTTGTGGGGTGGGGGAAGGGGGGAGGGATAGCATTAGGAGATATACCTAATGTAAATGACGAGTTAATGGGTGCAGCACACCAATATAGCACATGTGTACATATGTAACAAACCTGCACATTGTGCACATGTACCCTAGAACTTAAAGTATAATTAAAAAAAAAAAAGAAAGATGCAAATGTTGTTCCTGGGTATGTCTGTGAGGGCGTTGCCATTTGAGTCAGTGGACTGGAGAGGCAGACCCACCCTCTATCTGGGTGGGCACCATCAAATCAGCTTTCTCCATCTTTCTCCCATGCTGAATACTTCCTGCCCTCGAACATCAGACCCAAGTTCTTCAGCTTTTGGACTCTTGTTACATCAGTGATTTTCCAGGGGCTCTCAGGCCTTTGGCCACAGACTGAAGGCTGTACTGTAGGCTTCCTTACTTTTGAGGTTTTGGGACTTGGATTGGCTTCCCTGTTCCTCAGCTTGCAGATGGCCTGTTGTGGCACTTCACCTTGTGATCGTGTGAGTCAATACTCCTTAATAAACTCCCTTCGTATATACATCTAGCCTATTAGTTCTGTGCCTCTACAGAACACTGACTAATACAAAAATGCTTTCACAGTCTTAGAAGGCATTGTGTATGTTTGCATTACACAATATATTCTATAATGTTGCTACAAGTAAACACACTCTTTGCAATCAACACACACTTGCGTTTTTTTTTCATTTTCGCCCAAGTGTTTTTTGCCTAATGAAGATTCCTATTCACTGACAGGAGAAACCACTATCCTGTGGTTTCTCAACCACTAGCCACCCAGACCTGGATCAGACAGAAAAAATAAACAAAGGTGGAGAAGCACTTGCTGTGCTTCTTCCTCCTCAAACATCTGGGAATTTTTTTTTTTTGAGATGGAGACTCACTCTGTCTCCCAGGCTGGAGTGCAGTGGCATGATCTCAGCTCACTGCAACATCTGCCTCACATCTGGGAAATTTCATAAGGGGTAAGAGCACTTCGAGACCACCTGGAATCTTCACCATGAATAAGCTCTACAATATCGGTCAAGCCACTCAGCTTTTCTGAGTCCCTTTTCCTCATATGCAGAATTGGAGTTAAGATGACTATAACCGAGTATCTAATGTCATGGTGCAAATACAGTCTGTGCTCTAAGTTCTGCCCTTGGTAAGTTAGATACACTTACCAAGTTGTGTTAATTGACTGTGCATTCACGGGAAGGAGTAGATATAATGTTGGCAGAACTTACGGTGGGCGTAATACATTCGCTGTGCCTTAAAGGATGGCTATGACTCAACTCAGTTGTGATAAAAGGAATATACATTTACAGTGGGAAACCGTATAGTCAAGAGAATGACAGGCAGAATCAGCTTGGTGTGTATGTGTGTGCTTAGGGGGCTCTGACCGTGAGAGTAGCTGCGGCTCTCCTTAGAGCATCCCTACAATTTGTTGCAGAGCTTGTGGTGAAAATTCACAGTTGAAGCCAAGTTCTGTTCACTGAATGTGTTTAACAATTTCAAGATGTTGTTAATTGACTTCCTCATAAAAATTATGAAAAGCCCAAAAAATTCTAAGATGACATACTACTACACCTACATTCATTCCCTCCTTTAAATTATATATAATAGGCATATATTTTATATATTATGTATATATAAGTAATATATGTAATAATATATGTAATTTATTATATAATGTAATATATATATCACAAAGCTCTCATTGCCAGTATTAAGTAATTCAGCTATAATAAATTATTTATTCTAAAATGTTATCTCTGATTTTCCTCCTCAAAAAAGGAGGAAAAAAGAGAAAGTCAGGGATTCAACCACAGTAACAGTTTAGATCCCAATTCTCCATAAGCTTTGGTATGAAGACCAACCTGAAATGTAACTTAGGGCAAGTTTATACCTGTCATTTTTCTATTCTAGTCAGTTCAAAGGCAGCCTTCCTGACCAAGGCAAATAACTCATGCATAAACACGTGATTTACCCAGATCATCTCTGACATCCCACAAGAGATTACATGGGAAAGCCCGCCCCCCAACCCTAGTCCCATCTCTTCAAGAGGTAGCTACCGCCTAGTCACTGGCCTTTATTGACTAAGGGAAAAGCCCCCATGCAGGACATGCTAGGTTGGTGGCACCTCTGCACATACCCTATCACCTGTGGCTGTCTCCGACGAATAGGACTTAGTAGATGCGTACTTTGATATATAACATTTTATTGCACTACGTTATGCTGATGAATGTGGTTCTGGTTTTATTTGTTTAGCATGAATCATCTTTGTGAATGTTTCCCCTATTTACCTTACATAATATTAATCAAAACATATTTTTCGGCTGGCCACAGTGGCTCACTCCTGTAATCCCAGCACTTTGGGAGGCCGAGGCAGGTGGATCACGAGGTCAGGAGTTCAAGGCCAGCCTGGTCAAGATGGTGAAACCCCATCTCTACTAAAAACTACAGAAATTAGCCGGGTATGGTGGCACACACCTGTAATCCCAGCTACTTGGGAGGCTGAGGTGGGAGAATCGCTTGAACCCAGGAGGTGGAGGTTGTAGTGAGCCGAGATCGCGTTACTGCACTCCAGCCTGGGTGACAGAGTGAAACTCCGTCTCATAACGAAACAAAACAAAACAAAACCCCATATTTTTCAGCTGTAAGCAATTTGACTAGGTTGTAAAAAGTTAGAATTGATCACCAACATACAAAAGAGGAAATGTGTCATCTATCAATTGACTTTTTTGTCAGGTCCAGGTGCTGCCCTAGTTCCTGCCAGCTCAAGTGTGTATAATTTACACAACACAAACTGTATTGCCCAGCATCTGCAGTGGTACCCGTGGCCAACTCCAGGATACATGTCTTGCTGGGCTTTCTAGTGAATCTCATCGTAAGGGTCTCCTTTTTCTCCCGAAGTATTAATATTATGAACATTAGTGAGCAAAACTCAGGTGAAAAAATGCAGATTTCTACCTGTGTGCAAGTGCATGGAAAGATGAAACTGCCTTCTGCCAAAACCACTTCCAGAAACTCATCCCCACCTTCCTTGGATCCTTTTTTACTCTGATTGGAAACTGCCATTTAATTTTCTTAGTTATCTGGCTTTCAGGCTCCAAATAAGTCCTTCTCCCTGGGAACAGTGACCTTCCCAGCAGAGAGCTTGTTCCTTCTCTCCCGTCTGTTCCCACTGGCCTTCCTCACCTGGCCTTCACCAGAAGTGGGTATTTCTTTAGCTAAGACAGCCCACTACCTGCTTTCTGTGAGTGAATCCTCCCCTGGTGAGAAAGGGCAGTGATCTGAGAACAAAAGGAAATTGTTAGAGCACTATGAGAGGAGATAACAAATCCCTGGCGAGGCAAGTAGGCTGCAAAGCAATGACTGTTTGAAGCACACTGTGTAAAAACCAGGAAAGACCCTGATATGGTTTGGCTGTGTCCCCATCAAATCTCATCTTGAATAGTAACTCCCACAGGTCCCACGCGTCATGGGAAGAGAGACCCAGTGGGAGGTAAATGAATCATGGGGGCGGGTCTTTCTCGTGCTGTTCTCGTGATAGTGAATACGTCTCGCAAGATCTGATGGTTTTAAAAAGCCTGTACAAGCTCTCTCTCTTTGCTTGCTGGCATCCACTTAAAAACACATGAAAAAATGCTCATCATCACTGGCCATCAGAGAAATGCAAATCAAAACCACTATGAGATATCATCTCACACCAGTTAGAATGGCAATCATTAAAAAGTCAGGAAACAACAGGTGCTGGAGAGGATGTGGAGAAATAGGAACACTTTTACACTGTTGGTGGGACTGTAAACTAGTTCAACCATTGTGGAAGTCAGTGTGGCGATTCCTCAGGGATCTAGAACTAGAAATACCATTTGACCCAGCCATCCCATTACTGGGTATATACCCAAATGACTATAAATCATGCTGCTATAAAGACACATGCACACGTGTGTTTATTGCAGCATTATTCACAATAGCAAAGACTTGGAACCAACCCAAATGTCCAACAATGATAGACTGGATTAAGAAAATGTGGCACATATACACCATGGAATACTATGCAGCCATAAAAAATGATGAGTTCATATCCTTTGTAGGGACATGGATGAAATTGGAAACCATCATTCTCAGTAAACTATCGCAAGAACAAAAAACCAAACACCGCATATTCTCACTCATAGGTGGGAATTGAACAATGAGATCACATGGACACAGGAAGGGGAATATCATACTCTGGGGACTGTGGTGGGGAGGGGGAGGGGGGAGGGATAGCATTGGGAGATATACCTAATGCTAGATGACGAGTTAGTGGGTGCAGCGCGCCAGCATGGCACATGTATACATATGTAACTAACCTGCACAATGTGCACATGTACCCTAAAACTTAAAGTATAATAAAAAAAAAAAAAAGAAAGATAAAAAAAAAAGACGTGACTTGATCCTCCTTGCCTTCCACCATAATTGTGAGGCCTCCCCAGCCACGTGGAACCGTACGTCCATTAAACCTCTTTCTTTTGTAAATTTCCCCGTCTCGGGTATGTCTTTATCAGTAGCGTGAAAATGGACTAACACAGACCCCTAGAGAATAATTAACATCGGAATAATTAATATCTACTACAATGCAAAAATATTTCAGCAACAGAGGCTTCTAAAATGTTTTCCTACCTTTAATTTATACCCTCTTGACCCAGGTTTTGTGTATTACACCATGATCTCACCCATCCACATATGAACTTCAATTCATCAGGAAATAGAAGCTCAGCCCTCCCCCAGCTATCCTTGCTCCTTCCCCCACCTGATATTTTTATTCCAAGGCAATACTTTCTAGAGTTTGCCAACACTGACTTCTACCAAAGCAAGGTAATATTAAAATTAAGATTTGTTCCATAATGAATCACCTTTTCCTAAAATGAAAAACTAGGACTGTGTTTCTGTAGACAGTATACTGTAATGCTGAGAATGTAAGTAAATATGAAGAAAAGCACATTTAGACAAAATTAAATTTTCAGTTCTATAAAAGGAGAAGACAAAGAGTAGCTAAGATCTTCTGCGGGGAAAATAGAATAGCCTTTCCGGAAGTATGTAATTTATCATCTTGAAATAGATTGGGCAAGTTCCAACACAGCCACACATTCAGAATCATGTCCATATTCTGTGTGCTCACAATGAACAAGTCCACGCCCCAATTCCAAGATCCTACAGCGTGGGCTCAGCGGTACAGGGACAGGTGCGCAGCTCCAGGACAGATGGTAGCAGAGGAGCTGTATTTGGCAATGCTCACTGCAATGTTTCTAAGTCATATTTTTATAACTGAATCAAAGTGATCTTATTCTGAAGACCCACAGGCTTGCTTTTTTATTTAAAAAAACCTTTTTGTTTGTTTTTCTGTCAACTACCCGACACTAGCTATCAGACTTAATCATGTGTGATATCTATTAGGGAAGAAAGAAAGAACTTTCTTATATGATGCAAAAGGTTGCACATTTTTGTCCTTATGTATCTGGAGGACTGGAAATCTAAAATATCACCCCAGTATTTTGGGTATGCAGGGGATAGGGAAGTGGCTCTGGGAGCAGAAAGTGTACTCTTGGAGTACAGGAGTCCCCTTCTGAAGAACAAATGGCTTTAAGAAAAACAAACAACCCCATTAAAAAGTGGGCAAAGGACATGAACAGACACTTCTCAAAAGAAGACATACATGCAGCCAACCAAACATACGAAAAAAAGTTCAACATCACTGATCATTAGAGAAATACAAATCAAAACCACAATAAGATACCATCTCATATCAGTCAGAATCATGATTATTAAAAACTCAAGAAAGAACAGATGCTGGTGAGGTTGCAGAGAAACAGGAACGCTTTTACACTGTTGGTGGGAATGTAAATTAGTTCAACCATTGTGGAAGACGGTGTGACGATTCCTCAGAGACCTAGAACCAGAAATACCATTTGACCCAGTGATCCCTTTACTGGGTATACACCCAAAGGAATATAAGTCATTCTATTATAAAGATATCTGTATATGTATATTCATGGCAGCACTATTCGCAATAGCAAAGACATGGAATCAACCCAAATGCCCATCAATGACAGACGACAGACTGGATAAAGAAAATGTGGTACATATACACCATGGAATACTATGCAGCCATAAAAAGGAAGAAGATCACGTCCTTTGCAGGGACATGGATGAAGCTGGAAGCCATTATCCTCAGCAAAGTAACACAGGCACAGAAAACCAAACACCACATGTTCTCACTTATAAGTGGAGCTGAACAGTGAGAACACATGGACACAGGGAGGGGAACGCACATGCAGGGGCCTGTTGGGGGAGGGAGGGAGAGCATCAGGAAAAATAGCTGATGCATGTGGGGCTTAATACCTACGTGATGGGTTGATAGGTGCAGCAAACCACCACGGCACACGTTTACCTATGTAACAAACCTGTATGTCCTGCACATGTACCCCAGAATTTTAAAAGAAAAGAAAAGAAGACAAGTGTCCTCATTCATTCAACAGGTATTTACTAAAGTCATGTGACAGGCACTGTCCTCGGTGCTGGGCATAACACATGGGGGTTGGGGGGTTCTGACCCTCACAGACCTTACAAGTCTGGGGAGGTTTGGAGATAGGAAAGCAGTGGGCAGCTAGGGAAGCCCAGTGGAGGAATAACCAACTCAGGCTCAGGGCGGTCAGCAAAGGATTCCTGGGGAAGATGCTACCTGAGCTTCAATAAAAAAGATAAATAGGAATTAAGGGATAAAGGTGGGGATTGGCAAGAGAGAAAGACATTCCAGGCCAAGTGAACAGTTCACTAGGCAGCTCCTACCCTACATGCCCTCAAAGCAATCTCCTATGCTCCAGATCTCTGAGGATTATGATATTTCTCCATACAAATGGATAAAGTAAAAACAGACTTGGCTTACATGGTGAGAGACTGTAATATATATTTCAGTAAAATCTCCAGATTGAAAATCAGTAAGTCTGAGAACAGGAGCCTCAATGGAACATGAACAGGCCTAGGCTCTTTTCCTGAACTCTAATCGTTTAAACACACATCCAGATCCAGGGCACGCAGCACAGGCCTTGGCAGCAGGAGGGCAAATAAGAGATTAGCATTTAGCCAAACGCAACATATGTTTCCGATAGATTCAGTGTAATTTGTCTATTTACAGTGACTGTCTTTTTCCCAGAGGAAAAATCAGTGGGCTCTGTCCATGTTTGTTTCTAAACATTTCAAACACAAAATGTTCCCGACTCTGCTTTGCTTGAGGTCCTTTCTTAATGACAACACTGGCATCAGTCACAGATTCACAACCGTGGGTGCAGGTAAAAACGCCTTTTCTGGACAGAGATGAAAGAGCATGATTGCTGGTTTGCTTAATCCCTTTTGCTGCTAATTAAATCAGTACCCAGACATCATCCTCGGATTCCTTGCATCTGGTTTGAACAAAGGTAAGAAGTCATCGTTTGAAACCTTTCCCAGCCACATGCAGTGTGGGCCTCACTCACTCGGCCTCATCAGGGGCAGCCCCTCAGTTGGCAGCCACGGTAAACATGCGGTCAACACCAGCCACTTCTGTTTCGGCACTTGCCCTCTAAGTTGTCGGAGCAGTGAGCTGGAGGGCTCCCCTCGGCTTTAGTGACTCCCTCGTCCCCATGTACACATAAAGTCTCCAAAGGTTCAGGAAAAATTGCACGAACCCAGATGTTCTGATCATTCTATTCCCAGCCATCACCTCACCACAGGAAAGCCCAGTCACAACATTCTTCTTATTTCTATGGGCTAAAATCGTGATTTACATCAGCATTGATTGACCATAAAGGTCGCCTGGCTGAGCAGAAAAGTTTGCCAACAGTCTGCTTAGCATAGTTAAATTCTCACACAGTTGTATCTGTATGCATAGAGATATACATTATATGTATATATGCATAGAGATTTGCATGAAAAGGTATTTAAAATGCTAATGTTCCCTTTTTAGTAAATAAAGCAGTATCTGTGAGTGGCTGGATTTCCAGGAATTTTCTACCTTGTTTTTTCTAGTTCAAGATTTGCATTTTTTTCTTCATAATTTTTTGTGATGTCCAAATTGCTTTTATACTGGTAACATTTCATTTTATCATCAGTAAAAACTACAAGTAAATGTGTATGTATATATATGTGTGTGTATACAAATATATTATACATACTTCTTAAAGTAAATCCAGCTGGCTAGTCTGCCCCGAGGCTACATGTCAGGGATGACGGATGCTAAAAATCCATGACAATAACCATTTGTTGCTCAAAATGTCCAGGAGCAGGAGCGAGCCTGGCTATCAGGGTCCACAAAGACTGGCTGAGCCTTCCTCTGCCCCTACTAACACCACCTCCAAACAAGAGCAGGAAGTCCTGAGCCATCAGCTTCACAAGGGTGAGTTCTGGAATGGCACAGATGCCATTTAAAGCCCATTCTGAATGATATGGGGAGTTTCAAAGGCAGAGCCTAGGGGTTCTGATGCTTTGCTCTACCCTCCAGCCAAGGAATCCCATGAGGGTTGCCAGTAGAAAGACCACAGATGATACAATGGGAAAATCTTCTCTGGCTTCTAAATGCAGCTCTGTTGAAGGCCTCATCCGAGTGGGACAACGGGAATCATGGTGAGGGCAGGTATCAGTGTAGAGTCCACGACATCAGTGATACCACAACCACACTTCAGAAACTGCTCATCTCTTTCCATCATTTTTCCCTTCTTCGTTCCTCTGTAATCCCATATGTCAACCTGGAGGCTGCACTTCCAGTTGCCCATTGAGACACTTCACAGACCTCCATCCATTCCTGCAACTTTTGGTGTTGTTTACTAATTCATCTGGGAAGCATTTTATGTTGCCCTTCAGAGTCATAATGAGGCCACTATTGCCAAGGATTTATTTTCTTTAAAATAGTGAAGTGTGGGCTTTCTTAGATTGGTTGTCCTAACCCAGATGCTTGGGTCAGGCTGGAGCAAGCGTGCTTTTTTGGTTAGTTTGCTCTCCGTAGATGAAATGTGCTGGTTTGCCTTGGACTCTGGTTGATTCTGCTTCTTTAGTGTCAGAAGGGTGGCTATGGCCTACATATGCAAAGAAAATAAATTCTTCAAGACGGGGTGTAGCATGATAGTTAAGAGCAAACGCTGGTCCAGGCTGCTGGCACTCAAATGCTGGCTCCACCATGGGCTGCTATGAAGCCCTGGGGAAGCTACTCAACTTCTCTGTGTCTCATGTGCCTCTCCATACAACTGGAATAATAATAGTACCTATATCACAGAATTGACTAAAGTATAATTTTCAAAAAGTGAAAACACTACACTCATAGAAATATAAAGTGGGTAGGCATCAAATATTTATTTAGCTCATTAACCAGGGAACCAGCAAGGTGAGAATTAGTATATATCATAGAGTGGGTATATATCCCCAGCACACACACATATACCACATAGAACAGTATCTGGCACATAATAAGCAGTAAGCACTGTATAACTATAACTATATATATGTAACTATATAACTATAGTTATACACTATATAACACCATTATTATGCTGTAACTAAAATAAAATTGCTCTTTCGGTCTGCATCTGATACGGTTTGGCTCTGTGTCCCCACCCAAATCTCACTTTGAATTGTAATAATCCCCACGTGTCAAGGGCAGGACGAGGTGGAGGTTATTGAATCATGGGGGCAGTTTCCCCCATGCTGTTCTCATGATAGTGAGTGAGTTCTCACGAGATCTGATGGTTTTATAAGGTGCTTCCCCTTTTGCTCAGCACTCATTCTCTCTCCTGCTGCCCTGTAAGAAGGCACCTTCCACCATGATTGTAGTTTTCTGAGGCCTCCCCAGTCCTGCAGAATGGGGAGTCAATTAAATCTCTTTCCTTTAAAAATTACCCAGTCTCAAGTATGTCCTTATAGGAGTGTGAGAACGGACTAATACAGCATCCATCAAAAGAGGCATTTTTTTCTCAAGGTAAACTGCCCGGAATAAACTTGAAATGTGGCAAAAGGAGTTTGCAAATGCCTATTAATATTGCCTTTTTCAACTAGATGATATAAATATACTATTTTCTACTTCATTGGGATGATTAATTCTTATACTCAAAGAAGGAGGTTTATGCAGCTTATGAAGGAGATGAATTTTTAAATTTTTACATTCAGCTCTATGGCTACAATGGTTAATTTTAGGCGTCAACTTAATTGGAATGAGGGATGCCTGGATGACTTGGTGAAGCATTGCTTCCTGTGTGTCCTTGAGGGTGTTTTCAGAGGAGACTGGCATGTAAGTGGGTGGACTGAGTGGGGAAGATCCACCCTCAACAAAAGCAGGCACCGCCCACTCATCCAGAGCCTGAACAGAACAAAAAGGAGGAGGAAGGGCAAATTGTCTCTCTTGCAGAGCCAGGACACCCTTCTGCTCCTGCCCTTGGACACGAGGACTCCAGGTTCCTTGGCCTTTGGACTCTAGGACTTGTACCAGTGGGCCCTAGGGCTCTAGGGTCTTTGGCCTCAAACCGAAAGTGATAGCATTAGCCTCCTTGGTTCTTGGGCCTTCTGACTTGGACTGAGCCACACTACCGGCCCCTCTTGGTTATCCGGCTCAAAGAGAGCCTATGGAAACTTTGCAGCCTCCTCAAATGTGTTAGCCAATTCCTGTAATCAATTTCTTGTCATATGTCTCTCTCTCTGTGTATAAGAAACAGAGTTTGAAAGTTTCTCAAAACTTTCAAACCTATTAGAATAGTGTAATCTTTTTTTTTTAGATGGAGTCTTGCTCTGTCACCAGGCTGGAGTGTAGTGGTGCGATCTCGGCTCACTGCAACCTCCACCTCCCAGGTTCAAGCAATTCTCCTGCCTCAGCCTCCTGAGCAGCTGGGACTACAGGCACGCATCACCACACCCAGCTAATTTTTGTATTCTTAGTAGAGACGGGGTTTCACCATGTTAGCCAGGATGGACTCGATCTCTCGACCTCATGATCCGCCCACCTCGGCCTCCCAAAGCGCTGGGATTACTGGCGTGAGCCACCATGCCCAGCCTTAATCATGTTTTTTATAACTGAAAATAAGCCTTTGTGCTTAGTTCAAATTTGCGGGAAAAAACATTGAATTTTTTTTAACAACCAAGAATGGGTAGAATAACTATACCATGGTCAGGGCAGAACAAGACTCTGCTGTCTTCCTTGACTGTCTAAATTCACCAAAGCTAAGTGTTAAAGCCTGAACATCTTCCAGGTATCTCCTAACAAGTAAAATATTTTGTTTGCTCTGTTTCTCATACATGTGACTTACTTCTTAAAAAGATTCTCCCAACAGGTATGACAAGTTACTTTTATATGACCCTAAGATTTTTTTCCGTGTCTGGTCAGGGCCAATCATTCCATTCCAGATAAGCAAATTTGCTGACAAAAAAATCTGGCTTCCTACACTTAGGTTATAGGGGGTCACCCTGCCAATCTCTTTAACCCATGGCAAATTTCAAAGCAAAAGCTCTGTCCAGCGGGAGATTATAGAAAAGACTCAATTCATCTGCACTGAATGAACCCACTGATGAGTATTTATCCAGAAATCACTTCATGTTTTCCAATCAATCTTCTGTGCCAGTGAACATGAACTGCAGATAATTTACCCAGAACAGGCTCTCTGTGTTGGAGATAAAGCTGGAGCCCCTGAAACTATTCATTAGAACAGTAAAAAATATAATATTCTCTTTGGGTCAAAACAACTACTTTCCTCACAGTATCTGTATTACTTCCACTTTTTAAAAAGAATTCTAATGGACCATCTGTGACAGACTCCAAGAGAACCTCCCAGTTCTCCCCACCTCTTGGTATTCATGTCCTTGTGTAAGGAATAAGGAGGCCAAATTACAAACAACCACACGAGGGGAAATTTTAACTGGGCCAAAGGTGACAGGGAGTGACTGGGTTTCAAACATCTTATGTCAGGCCTGAAAATGAATGCTGAGGCAGCAACTATATTACACAAATTTATAACAGCAAGGAACCTTGGGCGGCCCCTGGCCAACATTCAGCAGGCAACTGAGGCCCACAATCCACCAGCCCAAGTTGACCTGAATCCTGTAACAACCACTTGAGTTTGCTAGCAGCTCCTTCCCCAGTCAAGCTTTGACTCACCCACAGCCCCAGCTGACACTTTGACTGTAGCCTTGTGAAGCAGAAGACTCTGTTAAGTTATGCCAGACTCCTGGCCCACAGGAACCTGGAGATAATAAGTATGTGTTGCAATGAATAAGGTGTTGCTTTAAGCTGCTAAGTGCCTTCCCATATTGTTATATTGCTACAGATAACTAAAACATCATCCTAAAAGATAGCAGGTCAGAGGTCGACAAGCTAAGACATTATGGCTTCCACTGATATCCAAGTGGACTGTTCATGTCAGACGGACATATTGCTGAAGCATGGCCTCCCAGCTCACAGTGGGACTCACCAGCCTGCCTCACTCAGGAGAGCCCATGCCTGGCTGGTCACTCACTTCCTTCTGGAGATCACCAATCTGCCACTTCACCTTTGAAAGGCTGCTACCCTCTGAAGGCAACTATCCAAAGTCTTTTCAGTGTAAAACTACCTGCATGCCCCATGGCACATGGTTAGGTTTCCAGATTGTCACTGCTGAAAGGGACTTTGACAACTGTTTCTACAGTTCTCAAATTATAGTTTCATGTGCATCATATTTATTGCACCACACACTGAGCTAAGCATGGTGGATGCAGAAATGAATGGTACATGTTTCCCGACCTTGACAGGCTCAAAGTCAAATGGGAAAGAGGACTATTTTATTTATTTATTTATTTTTATTTTTTATTATTATTATTATACTTTAAGTTTTAGGGTACATGTGCACAATGTGCAGGTTAGTTACATATGTATACATGTGCCATGCTGGTGTGCTGCACCCATTTACTCGTCATTTAGCATTAGGTATATCTCCTAATGCTATCCCTCCCCCCTCCCCCCAACCCACAACAGTCCCCAGAGTGTGATGTTCCGCTTCCTGCATCCATGTGTTCTCATTGTTCAATTCCCACCTATGAGTGAGAACATGTAGTGTTTGGCTTTTTGTCCTTGCGATAGTTTACTGAGAATGATGATTTCCAATTTCATCCATGTCCCTACAAAGGACATGAACTCATCATTTTTTATGGCTGCATAGTATTCCATGGTGTATATGTGCCACATTTTCTTAATCCAGTCTATCATTGTTGGATATTTGGGTTGGTTCCAAGTCTTTGCCATTGTGAATAGTGCCGCAATAAACATACGTGTGCATGTGTCTTTATAGCAGCATGATTTGTAGTCCTTTGGGTATATACCCAGTAATGGGATGACTGGGTCAAATGGTATTTCTAGTTCTAGATCCCTGAGGAATCGCCACCCTGACTTCCACATTGGTTGAACTAGTTTACAGTCCCACCAACAGTGTAAAAGTGTTCCTATTTCTCCACATCCTCTCCAGCACCTGTTGTTTCCTGACTTTTTAATGATTGCCATTTTAACTGGTGTGAGATGGTATCTCATTGTGGTTTTGATTTGCATTTCTCTGATGGCCAGTGATGGTGAGCATTTTTTCATGTGTTTTTTGGCTGCATAAATGAAAGAGGACTATTTTAAAGTAGCATAAAACTTTTTAAATATTGGGAAAGATAGCAATTAGAACACTCATACATTGTTAGTGGGAGTACAGAGTCATACAGACACTTTGGAAAATTGGCAACTGCTTATAAAGTTAAACATGTTTCCACTCTATGACCCAGGGATTACACAGTTAAGTATTTACCCAACAGAAATGAAAGCATATGTTCTCAAAAAGATTTTTGTACATTCTTGTACATAGATGAATATTCATAGTGGCCTTATTCACAATAGCCCCAAACTGGAAACCATCCAAATGCCCAACAATAGGACAATGAATAAATAAACTGTGATATATTCATGAAATGGAATACTGCTCGGCAATAAAAATCAATGAACCACTGATGTAGTGGATATCTTTACATATCACAACACGGATGAACCTCAAAAATATTATTTTGAGTAAAAGACATGGAAGAGAAAAAAGAATACATACTCTAGAGTTCAATTTCTATGAAGTTCAAGAACAAGCAGCCCTATGAGGCTGCAAAGAAACAGAAACGCATATACACTGTTGGTGGGAATGTAAATTAGTTCAGTTAGTTTCAAACTGTGGAACAAGTTTGGAAATTTCTCAAAGAACTGAAAACAGAACTGAAAACAGAACTACCACTCGACCCAGCAAAACACATTACTGGGTATATACTCGAAGGAATACAGATCATTATACCAAAAGACACATGCACTCTTATGTTAATCACCATGCTATTCACAATAGCAAAGATATGGAATCAACCTAGGTGCCCATCAGTGGAGGACTGGATCGAGACTATGTGGTACACATACACCATGGAATACTATGCAGCCATTAAAAAAAAAAAAAAACAATGAAACCATGTTCTTTGCAGCAAAGCTGGAGGCCATAATCCCAAGTCAATTAGCACAGGAACAGAAAACCAAATGCCACATGTTCTCACCTGTAAGTGGGAGCTAACCATTAAGCACATATGGATATAAACATGAGAACAATACACACTGCAACCTACTAGAGGGGCAGGAAACGACAGGAGCGTGGGTTGCAAAACTACTCACTGGGTACTATGCTCACTACTTGGGTCCAATATACCCATGTAACAATCCTACACATGTACCCCTGTATCTAAAATAAAAGCAGGAAAAAATACAATAAAACTCAACTGAGAGAAAAAATAAAATAAAATAAGAAATAAATTAATTGATTTAAATAAAGAACAGGCAGCCCTAATCCTGAGTGGCTGGAGCAGACAGGGAAGGGGGAATGAGGTAACTTTCTGATCAGTGGACATGTTCTACATCTTGACTGGATCAACGGTTAAGCAGATATGTGTGTTATCAAAACTCATCAAACTGTACATGTAAGATATATGCACATTACTGCAAATTTTATCTTAATAAGAAAAGAATATATTGAAAACAGGCGAGAACTGGGTTCCTACTGCATCTTTGAAATTCTCTAACTGTAAGACCTGGGGCAAGTAACTTATTCTCTTTAAGCCCCACTGTCCTCGCTTGTAACATAGGACAACAGCCTTACCTCCCAGGGCTGTTTTGAGGATTAAAGAGAAAAAATGTGTAGAGTATTTAGTTTAATGTCTAGCACATTGCACAATAAATAAAAGTTATTTTCATTCTTGCTTTTAAAAAAGTGACATGGAAGTACATAAACAGTGCTAAGTCATACAGAGATGAGGAAACAATTCTGCCTCAGTGACAAAGTGGGTCAGAGAAAGCTACCTAAAGGAGACGATGGTATAAATTAGTCCTTGAAATAGTATTTTACCAGGTGAACGAAAGGGTGGAGAGGATCCATCCCTGAACCTTTTTAACCAAAGTTACTCTGAGCCTTCTAAATTAAGCAGCTTTCACGGGGCTCAACGTATCTGAAATGAATTAATTCAGCAAGTATTCATTAAGTATGTGCTCTATGCAGAACATTATGCTAAGTGCTGTAAATGGGAGAAAAAAAAACAAAACACAAAAACCATAAATACCTGGATTATACTGGAAGTGTGGTTAATTTCAGCTAAATGGAAAACCTAGGCAAATTACAAATGTATTTGAACTTGCTAGGCCCATTTGCATTGGAGCATGGCTAGTGAGGTGTTTTAGGGAGATGATGTAGTTTTAGGTAGACAGAGCTGGGTCTGGAATCTGGAATCAGCCACTTTCCAGTGGCTTCTGCAAATTACTTCACCTCTTAGAGCCTCAATTTTCTTACCTGCAAAATGCCTAAGAGAGTTATCTTCATGATTAAATGAGACAACCTGTGTATTTTCCACCAGACAAAACCAAAGTAAATAACTGACACTTGAAAACATTAGCTCACTTTTGGGAAAGGCTACAGAAAAATCCAAAGACTTGAGTGAGAATAGTGCCCCTTAAGCTGAAACTGCAATCATATTGATTGGATCACTGCCATTTAAAAAATTAGTCCTTTTAAAAATATATATTTTCAGGGTTTAAAGAGATCTATATTTTAAAATCACAAAACAATTCCACAGTAAGGACCAATATCTTCTGAGTTGGCCAGAAGTCCCCTAGCAGAACATAAGTGACATTGGCCTGGGCCAGTGGCCTTTGCTGTCTTATGTAATAGGAAATGGAGCCATTCAGAAGGGGATGTGGACTTTAGGGGCACCTGTCTCACTTACCATCTGCCTCCCATTCCCCCTGTGATCAGTCAAAACATTTTCAAAATATTTTACCCAAATAAGACACTTGATAGATGTTGCTTTCCTGAAATTTTAATCTGGGAAATGATGTTTGTTTAGCTACAGGAATCTTCAGGTGCCTAGACCACATTCAAATTTAGGGTTGCAAAATTTCATTTCTGGCAATAATTACATAGGTGTGTTCTTTATTTTATTTAATATCTATTTCCGGCGTTTTATTTAGCTCCCAGAACCACACAGAGTATGTCATCACCGCGACAGAGTGGTTTGTAAACCCACTAAGTACTACTCACCAGGATCGCCACAGACTAGGCCTGTTATAAGAAACCTCTTAAAATATACAGACGAGGGCCACGCTGTATTTGCCTTCTCCAAGGGTAGGAATTAAGGCTAAGTGCAAGCATATGCCTGCCGAGGAAATGGTCTGACACTTTTTAAACATATCAAATGCTCCAGCAAAATAAAGCAGTACATGGTTTAAATAATATTCCCACTTTGCTGGGATAACCACAGAGGGAGGGATGTGCAGATGAGAAAACTCCCCACCACCTTCCTTCGGGCTCTGTACTCCCTAGCTCCCTTCTACAGGCTGGACCCCATTTTCCTCAACAAAGTCAGCCGGCGGCCTCCACACTGTAGTGATCATGGCCTGACCTCCTTCACGCACTTCTGACTTGAAACACAAGCAGCTAAAACCAGTTTTTGCAATCTCTCTCAAATAGCTAGATCTTGTAAATAAAATAATGATTGGTGTAAGACAGTTACATATAACAGATGTGTGCATATGACCGTCTGACTGTCCCTCAAAACACAGATGAGAAAGGATGGGTTGGAAAGCCCCTTCTTGTCTACACAACAAATTAACTGAGGCCTACCTTGCTTTTTCCTGGAAAGTAATTAAGACAAATTTTCCTTATTTCACTGACACTTTCTATACCATAATGGCAGACTTTAGAGATCCTAAGAATGACAGCAAAAACACTATGTGCTGCTCTGGGAGGCCCTTTTGATTTTTTTTGTTGTTGTTGTTGGGACAGAGTCTCACTCTGTCACCCAGGCTCAAGTGCATTGGTAAGATCTCGGCTCACTGCAATCTCTGCCTCCTGGGTTCAAGTGATTCTCCTGCCTCAGCCTCCTGAGGAGCTGGGATTACAGGCACGTGCCACCACGTCCGGCTAATTTTTGTATTTCTAGTAGAGATGGGGTTTCTCCATGTTGGCCAGGCTGGTCTCGAACTCCCTTTCCGCAGGTGATCTGCCCACCTTGGCCTCCCAAAGTGCTGGAATTATGGGTCTGGGCCACTGCACCCGGCCCCCTTTGGCTTTTAATTGACACATGATTAATGTACTGCTATTATAGTATTTTAAGGGTAGTGAAAAGTTAAGTGTTCATTCTTATTCTTCAGAGACTTATTTGTTCTAGGTAGACCAAAGAAAATAATTCAGAAAACTGCTTACACAAAGAAATATGACACAGCTCTTTTGCATCTTCCCTGGAAAAAGCAGCAACAATTTGCTATTTATTCAAACACATGACAGAAAAAAAAAAAAAAAAAAAAAACAGACCCCCTTGAGCAAATTATAAAGCACAGCTAGGGAGAAAATGAAAAGTGCTTTGAAATTTTTAAATAGTAATTATCAAATAGTAATTAAACCAAAGTAGAACAGGAAACAAACCAATCTATCAACTTAGGGGATTTTCTGTCTCCTTAGTTACACGGAATAGCACTTCCCACAGATGAAACTTGAGGCAGGGTATAATTCTGGCATTAAAATAATCAATAATTCATTTTCTCCTTAAGCATTAAATTAATTATAAGAGAAGGAAATTATGTAAATACATGCAGGTATGGAAATTTGTTTAATGAATATAAATTAATTACTGATGCCATAAGAAATTTTCTAACATCATTTTTATGTATTCACTTAATAAAAGGAGATCTTTCTCTGCTTTTTAAGAACATTCTTCACAAGCTATAAGAAATACATTTTATTCTATTTCAAATCTTACTAGTCTTTTTTTTTAATCTATCAAAATATCAAGAAGAGTCATTGTAATTTTACAATTTTGTTTTTGTTGGGTTTTTTTTTTTTTTCATTTCAAAATGTTCTTGGTCATTGGGAAGAATGCAAAGCAGAGATGGTCACGCACAAAGAAAAGTTTTCATTAATAAATACCAGAGGCTACAGCATGGTAAGGACACACACCAAGCTGTGCGACCACCACCCACCAGGGTGACCACTGAAGGGGAAGACGCAGTGAACGCAGTGGAAGACTGGGCACCCGGGTGTCCAGCTGCTGGGGCTCCACAGGTGAAGGACTCAGTAGGTGAGGGGCAGTCCCAAAATGCCAAAGAGCATTAGTTGACCGTAAGCAACACAGGTTCAAACTGGGCGGGCCCACTTATATGCAGATTTTTTTCAAAATACAGTCAGCCTTCCATATCCAAAGGTTCCATCTGCAACCAGACACGGATTGAAAATACAATATTCTTGGGGTGTGAAACTTGTGGATGCGGAGGGCTGACTTTTCGTATCCACAGGTCCCTCAGAGTCCACCGTGGGACTTAAGTATGCTTGGATTCTGGTATCTGCAGGTGGGCCTGGAACCAATCCCCTGCAGATACCGAGAGCCAACTGTACTGGCTTCCTTCTGATGCTAACCACTAGGATATGACGAATAGCTAAAGAATTCAGCTTTCAGAGCACCTATTGGCATTCTTGCACATACAAAAGAGGTGCATTCTAGCAAATGTAGCCTGAAAACTGAACGTGTAAATCAAACCGCATTTTCCCCTGGACATTCCTTTTGAAACAGGGTTTGGATTCACATGGGGCTGAGGGTCTGGGAGAAACCTGGCTCCAGTGGTTCCAGCATGAGCACCAGAAGCAGCATCTCTAGCAGTGCAGCCCCAGATGCAAAGTCCAAGTTTCCATCCCAGGATCCTAGAGGTTGCCTGATCTCTGGGAACGTACCTTCCTTTGGGTTCCTTCTGCAACTATTCCTTTTGTTCCTCTTGCCCTCTCAATATCATTGTACCAAACCTCTTGTATTAGATACCCTCTGTTTGCAATAGCCAACGAGTTTCTGTTTCCTGACTGGAGTCCGACTCAGACAACATTCCCTTCAATACCTAGCAAAGTGAGTTTTGCCCAAAATAGGGAAGTAGGGAGGTAGTGTGGTACCATGAGAAAAGCTCTAGATTTGGAATTAGAACTAAGTTGAAACCTCCACCTTACCATTTACTGGCCAAAAGACCTTTGGGAAGTTACCCCTTTTTACCTTCTCTGTACAATGGAAGCAATACTAGCCACATACCAGGGAAATTGGCTGAAAGCTTCTAGTTCTAGTTCTCAGCCTTAACTGTACCATAGCATCATCTGGGAAACTTCTTCAAAAATACCACATTTGGGATCCTCCAAATGTTGGAGGAGAAGCTGATATCAGAGAAGCTGATAATCCATTTCTGGTGGGATCCAAGCATTGGTAGTTGCAAAATCTTCCCAAGTGACTCTGCCTCACAGTGTGATTTGAAAACCATAGGTGTAGCAGCATCAACGTCACCTCTTAGAAAGGTAGACTCTCGGGACTCACCTCAGCCCTATGAAATCATGTCAAAAGATGAAATTACAACAGATTTATTTTACAGATTGAATAAGCTTTCATTTTTGACTCTAGAATCAGGCAAAACCTCATTCTATATAAAACAAAATAGGTGTTCCAAGGAGCTGAGCAGAGAGGTTGGCTTTAGAGACAGAAAAGGGTGAAAGAAAGCAGAGACAGAAAACAAAAAAGTGAACTGGTGGTTTCAAAGTTACTTTCCTCAGAGGGTTAAAGGAGAGGGGCCTTCCTGATTATGCTGACTCAGGTTGATTGGAACCTCCTCTTTTTTAGGAAAACTGGCCTGTTTCAAAGTTCAGTTTGTATACACGGCACTTAGCACTAAGTGACTCCATTCTGGTTTGATCTATTCTGCCGGGGCCAAGTGCAAGAGGCTAATCCAAAACAATGGCCTCCCATAAACTTTGTTTAACTGAATCCACATTTTGCCAGATTCCAGGTGATTACTCTGCACATTAAAGTTTGAGGAGTGCTTGGTCTAAAACATAGTAGGTACTCAATGAACAACAGTTGAATCCGAATATTAGCCGGTTAAATAGATAATGAAATTGAATATTGGACAGCTGCACACGGGGGCATATACCTATTCAGAACAATTCAGGGGACCTGCTGGGGGCCTGCTGGACCCTTTATTTTGGAGCCTTGCACTGCAGTCACACTATCCTGGATGCCTATGCCCTCACATGCAGTTCAGCAGCTTCTAACTGGTCTCCCGCCTCTACTCTTCTTCCTCTGTGATTCTCAAAGTGATCATTAAAAAAAAAAATTCTGTAGAGACAGGGGTGACAGGGATCTTATTATGTTGCCCAGGCTGGTCTCAAATTCTTGTTCTCAAGTGATCTTCTCACCTTGGGGTCCCAAAGTGCTGCGATTACAGGCTCGAGCCACCATGCCTGGCCCAAAGTGATCATTTTAAAGGAGAAGGAGAGCCTTGACACTGACAGTGACGTCTATGGACCAGCAGCAACAGCAACAGCAACAGCAACAGCATCCCAGGAAGATGTTAGAAATGCAGAATCTCAGGCCCTGCCAGGCTTCCTGAATCATCGTCTTCAGCTGAAGTCCCTAGGTGATTGGAATACACCTGTTTGGATACTCTAAAGGTTTTCTGTTATCTTAGGAGGAAACCTCACATTCCTAGCTGATCTGGACCCACTTCCTCTCTGACCTCGTGTCCTGGCACTGTCCCCACACTCACCATCACCTGCACACGCTGGCCTTCCTTCTGCTCCTTGAGCCCACCCTGCCCTTTCCAACCTGGGGCCTTAGAACTAGCTGCTCCCTCTTACCCCGCCCTCAGGCCTTCACGTGGCTGGCTCCTTCGCCCATACGGCCCCTCCTGAGAGTGGCCTGACCTGGCCACCTATTTAATGAGTCACCTTCCTTCACTCTATCCCTAGTTGCTCTCTATCATATGATACTGATTTAATCTCTTCAAGGCATTTGTGAACATCTGAAAAGATCTTATTCATATGTTTACTTATTACCTTCCCCCTCCAAGAATGTAAGTTCCATAAGAAGAGGGACCTTGGCCAGGCGCGGTGGCTCATGCCAGCCAAGGTGGGCACATTGCTTGAGCTCAGGAGTTCAAGACCAGCCTGAGCAACATGGCGAAACCCCGTCTCTACAAAAAATACAAAATTTAGCTGGGCATGGTGGCACGTGCCTATAGTCCCAGCTACTTGGGGGACTGAGGTGGGAGGATTGCTTGAGCCCAGGGAGGTGGAGGTGGAGGCTGCAGTAAGTTGTATTTGCACCACTGCACTCCAGCCTGGGTGATAAAGTGAGACCCTGTCTCAAAAAAAGGAAAAAAAAAAAAAAAAGAGGGACCTTGTATCTCTTGTTCTCTGCTGTACCTTAGAACCCAGAAAAGTGCTTTGTACTTAGTAGGCATTTAATAAATATTTGTTGAATACATATCTTCATATTTTTCCACTGCAATTCCCAATGCAACAATGAGTTCAATGCTAATTGTTAGAAAGAGTCTTTCCTTCCCACCCCTTGGGATTCCAAGTGAAGGAACTTCAGCTACAGGATATTCCTGGCCTGACATCTCTCCCATCTCCTTTTAGTAACCTGTCTGATAGATGAACTTTTGGAGAAAGCAAGAAAACATTTCTGGTTTTTAGAACAAACCTATCTCCTTGATTCTGATACTCTTTGCTACTAGGTTCTCTGCATGGAGTAGGCTTTGTCCCAGGAAGGGGTGAGGATATGGATTGAGGGGGATAAGTTCAATTTGGAGGAGAGTTAGGGAGTCTTTGGGATGCAAATCAAAAGCCATTTTTTTTGTCATGAATTACCTGTCTTCAATGGTCCAAAATTGCTCCAAAATTCAGGAGATAACTAAAGGGGTATTATGTATTAAGCCACCTAAAATGCTAACACACATCACAGTATATATATCAGGTGTACTGATAATATCTATCAGTATACATGGGATCATTTGAGAACTATAAGTCTTCCTCAAATATCCATGGAATGATCTAGAATTCTGTTCTATGCCCTCATGAGTTATCAGCTGAGGAAAATGATCCTGATTCTTGTGGTTTTCCATTACCACTTCTAAAGAGAATTACTCATATTTTCTTGTAATCCAGTCCCCCAAATGTAAGTGTCTTCAAAGCTTGGCTCTGTTGCGCATCTGTTTCACCTGAAAATGTCCTGCTTTCTCACTCACCTTGGGGGAAATACCTTGGCTCCCCAGGAGGTCACCTGTGTACTCCTGGACCATCCAACCCCTCCCCTGTCTGGATACTTGGTGGACCCAATGTCCATCTTTTTGCAGGGCCTCTGTGTTTCCAGTGGCATCTTAAAATAGTAACATGTCTTAAAGAGTGGCAGATTTACCCTAGGAACAATTAGAAAATGTTCATCAAGTTCAAAAATCTCTAATTTCCTTCAGAGCTAGATGTAACTTAGAGTTCTAATCCAATCCCTGTACCAAGAATCCAATGCTCAGAGAAGTTCAGTGATTGGCCCAAGGCGACTCAGCGAAAAGGTGGCCGTGCCTGAACGCTGGAATCAGTTCAAGATGGACCATCTCAATCGTGAATTTCAATAAAGGAATTAGGTAGTTGTGTCAAACACTGCCAGATGCCAAGTAGGTCCTATGAAATTTGTGTTTGTTTGGGTTTTTGTGAGATGGAGTTAACACACGCAAATGTGAGCCAGACATAAGAAAAAATGATGAAACGCTGCCAAGTCATTACAGTACCAATAACAACTATAGCTAAGAAAAGTAACTGATGACTCAGAATAAATAATTTCCATACACATTAAATTAGCATTGGCTTTTGGCGAGAACATCTTTGAGCACACGTAGCTGCAGGGCTTAACAGAGAGTGCTGTCAAGCAGATGCTCCCCCAACCCTCCCATGTGGGTTTGGGCTGCTTTTCCTCCTCTTCCGCAAAACATGATGAACTCTGATTGTTCAAATTAAAGAAAAAATGAAACTCCCCAAAATTCTGCCTTCAGTCACCACCACCCAGACCTGTAAATCAGCACTGCTCATTTCAGTAAGTTATTGGCCAGACAACAAAAAAGGTGGTTTCCTTGAGTCCTCACTGAACATAATTGTGTGCCATCATTAGAGGAAAACACATACCCATCTTTAAATTAACCAAAGTTTCTAACATCCCTTTTTAAAAAACAGCCATAAATTTGAAAAGGAAAAATATTTTCCAAGGAAAGCTGATTGCTCGGAACTTCCTACCCCACACACTTCCGTATTTGTACACAAACCTCAATACTTAGGATTCAGAAATGAATCAACCAGGCCTCATCTTGGAAAACACTAAAGCCCCCCGCAAGTCATGGAGACTGGCCAGTATTCCCGGAGTGCCAGGGATGCCTGGCTTGGTACAATCAGAGTGCCCATTTTGCAACATGACAAATGACAGATTGGAGACTCAGAAAATGATGGCATTTGAGCTCTTCGAGACAAAACCACTTGAAGGATAAGTCATTAAACCTTAACAAGCCAAGACAAGAGGTGACCAGGGACTAATATTCAATACCAGGGGACCAGGGACATGTTTGATTAAGACACAGACTCTCTGAGAAAGCTTACTAGGCTACTGCCTTTCTCCCAACTGGAAAATAGACTGTTGACCACCTTCTATGTCAGTCATCCCTCAGTATCCAAGGGGTACCAGTTCCAGGAACCCCACAGATACCAAAATCTAAGGATGCTCAAGTCCCTGATATTATATGGCATAGTATTTGCATATAACATACATACATCCTCCAGTATACCTTAAATAATCTCTAGATTACTTATAGTACTAAATACAATGTAAATGCTATGTATTAATAGTTATACTGTAATTTTTATTTGTATTGTTTTTATTGTTATATTATTATTTTTTATTGTGTTTTTCTGAATATTTTTGATCATTGGTTGACTGAATCCACAGACACAGAACCTGAGGATCCAGAGGGCTTAGTATATTGCATAGGGATCATAACATGTTTTATATTCCTATTTAATTCAATAAAAAGTTTTCAAGTTTCTTGGGATAAAATTTAGAGTTGGTAGCAACATATTGCCTTAAAGATTGACTATTTATTTGTATACTTTGGGCACTGCATATTAATAGGTCATGCTAAATGGCTGTTTTCTATTAGCAAACTGTGGAAGAAATTTATCTTTAAAAGTGTGGATGCCATGATAGCAGGGTCTGTATTTTTCAAATTTAAAAATCCCCCCACATAGCATAGTGCCTAGCTCATTGTATGCCCTCAGTATCTGTTTTTTGTTTGTTTGCTTTCTTGTTTTTTGAAACAGGATCTCTCTCTATTGCCCAGGCTGGAGTGCAGTGGCGCAATCTCGGTTCACCTCTTTCTCACAGGCTCAAGCAATCCTCCCACCTCGGCCTCCTGAGTAGCTGGGACTACAGGCGTGCACCACCATGCCTGGCTACTTTTTCTATTTTTTGTATGGACAGGGTTTCGTCATATTGCTCAGGCTGGTCTTGAACTCCCGAGCTCAGGCAATCTGCCCACCTTGGCCTCCCAAAGTGCTGGGATTACAAGCATGAGCAACTGTGCCCAGCCTCAGTAACTGTTTAATAAACCAAGGACTAAATGAATGAGTGGCTTCCTTATTGGAAATAATGCTGCTTTGGTAAAGAGAATGCTTCCTCAGAAATGATTTACTTTCACCTAGAAAAATCTAATGGTTACCTACTGGTATCTAAGGGTTTTCCTGTAAGATGTAACTAAATGGTAATAAATTGTTTTATTTTTAAAATGTGGTCAAGGAATTAAGATTATTTTGACATTGGATGTTATTTATCTTTGTTTAAATGTATTCACGGTTAAAATGAAATGAACCTTATAACTTTATGTGACTTTTTCTCCTGGGTATATTAGTGCTATTCTTTTGAAGTCTTTAAAATCTGTTAAACAAAGTAAAACCATGGAGACAATAAATGGAAAAAATTACATATCTAAGACAGACTCTTACCCATATTGTTTCAATAACAGCATCAATTTATGAACAAAAAACAAGATGGTGAAAAGGTCAACACAGCAACTACCTCTGTCAAAATCAACCATTTCACAGAATGCTCATATTGATAAGAAAAACACTTCATTCTTAAACTGTCATGGTTTATGCCAGCCCTTAAGACTGTGCTTAGATCTTGAGAAATGTTTTTCCCTTTAACCTTTTTGATGAAATGGGTGGTTTTAAAGGCATGTTTTTCAAAAATAATATTGAGATTCATGCATGTTGAATTTTAATCACTCTGCTTCTCTGAGCTGGAGATCTAGACAGTGAACAACTCTGTGAAGTTTATAGGTGGGCAGTTGGAAAGGTGACACTATTTCCAGCAAAACTAGAACATCTATAACCTGCTTGTCCTCCATCTAAATTTCCCTGACCACAAGGTATCCTTTTCATCTTGAACATATACTTTTTCTCCCTGGAACTTTCTGGTTCTCCTCATTTAAAGCCTAGGCTAAGTTTTCTTTCTATAGGTTCCACAGTTGGGGTTCATTTTTTGGTTTTTGTTTTTTCAGATAGGGTCTCTCTCTTTCACCCAGGCTGGAGTGCAGTGGCACGATCTCAGGTCACTGCAAGCTCTGCCTCCGGGGCTCAAGCGATCCTCCCAACTCATTCTCCCAAGTAGCTGGGATCACAGGTACATGCCACCATGCCTGGCTAATTTTTGTATATTTTGGAGAGACAGATTTCGCCGTGTTGCCCAGGCTGGTCTCCAACTCCCGAACTCGAGCAATCCGTCTGCCTTGGCCTCACAAAGTGCTGAGATTACAGGCATGAGCCACTGCGCCTGGTCAGGTTCCACAATTTTAAAAAACATGCTTATACTATTTTTCTATCATTGTAGATAACTGTTTCATTATACCCTATGATACTGTCTTCATAGTCCTAAATGAAGCAGTGGTGAGAAGGTCATGAATGATCTGGTGCTTTTTCTCAGGAGGACAAGGGGTCAAGAATGATTCCATCAAATGGTGTTGGATAAGGGAGCTCCTATACTTTCTTTTCTTGTTATTAACAATTTGAGATGAAGGCTTTTTCTCATGCTTTTCTACCGGCTATTTGTTCTGACAGTTATGACAAAGAAAAGATAGAAATACAATACTGTCTTGGCATTGCTTGTTAATTTTAAGAAGCAAGTTGAAAAACAAATCAAAGAATATAATACTTCAGGAGTTTTGAGTCCTTACCTAAATATCAACTAAAACTCATCTGACCGAGCTCCAAATAGAAATTGACTACACTGCACTACTGGGTATCCCAACTCTAATAAGGTATTGTATCCTAAGGCTCATGCCACTGGATTTGCATTTTCTAATTCACTTTCCAATGCAAGATTACTTGGACTTCTGCTGAAAATGCTCCTCCAAACAACTAAATCACCATCAGGTTTATAACCAACTCAATGTGTGATAGTCCTGACACCATCACCCCAACCTAATGCGGCAGTGCAGACCTGGGGATGTGCTGCACATGGTTATTTCACTCTATGGGATGCTGATCAGTTTTTGGTCTGTCTCAGCTACATCTTTAAATTACACTTGTGCTGTACTCAGATCCTAAGGGCTTCGTACTAAGACACGTAAATTATATCCATAAGCAAGATGTTCAGTTGATAGTTTTTTCAAGGATTAAAAAAAAATTAATATGCACACCAAAACTTGGCATCCCATTTTGGATGATTTCAATAAAGATCTCACAATATCCTCAGATACATCTCAGAGTCAGGAAGAACACATTTAAGGTGTTTGGTTTAAAGTCAATTAATATTCTTTTGGGAGGCCGAGGCAGGTGGATCACCTGAGGTCAGGAATTCAAGACCAGCCTGGCCAACATGGCGAAACCCTGTCTCTACTAAAAATACAAAAATTAACTGGGCATGGTGGTGCATGCCTGCAATCCCAGCTACTTAGGAGGTTGAGGCAGAATCGCTTGAATCCAGGCGGTGGAGGCTGCAATGAGCTGAGACTGCGCCACTGCACTCCAGCCTGGGCAATAGAGAGAGACTGTCTCAAATAAATAAATAAATAAAGTCAATTAATATTCTACCAAATGTATTTATAAGTATTAGACCCATTGTTTATCATCAGGTTGGGTAATTGAGTTTAACTGCAGTGAGTCAAAACTGAATTGGAATCCACCACTTACTAGCCCTATATATGACTTCGGGAAAGTATTTAAGCAATCTGGGTCTCAGTTCCACCCCACCTACTTTCTTTTTTATTTTTTTTAAGAGATAGGGTTGTACTCTGTGCAGGCTGGAATGCAGCGGCACAATCATAGCTCTCTGCAGCCTTAAACTCCTTGGCTCAAACAATCTTCTTGCCTCAGCCTGCCGAGTAGCTGGGACCACATGCATGAGCCACCGCACTCAGCTAGTTTTCCTTATTTTTAAAATAGGGGATAACAATTGTTCTCATCTCTGAGGGTTACTGTTAGGATTATATGACTTCTTATTTGTCAGGCACTTAGCACAATGTCTTGCTTCCGATAAGCACTATATAAATGTCTGCTAAGTGAAAATAGAAAATACAATGCCTGGCACTCAGAAGGGATTCTATAAGTGATAACTAAATCTGAAGCCAATAGCAATAAAGACTTAATAAAACAAAACTAAACTATAAGGCGAATTTCCTATAATAATAAAGTAAAAAGAATACTTGTCTGTGAGTCATGAAATGACTGCCCCAGTCACAAATACACCCTGTGGCTGTGGAAAAGACACTTCCTCTCTCTGCACCTGAATTTTTTCATCTGCAAAATGAGAGAATTGTACCGCAGAAGTTACAGTAGCTTCCAGATGCTGGTATGTGGCTGCGAAACAGTCGGCGCTGGTCTAGTCTGTGAGAAAGACGAAAGCAAAGGGCACAAAGGGCAATGTGTTGATCTGCTTCCTGAAGTTATATTTAATCATTTTAAAGGAATTTCCTTCAAGATTGATTCTTCCCACCCCCCCCTTTTCTTTCTTTTTCTTTCATCTTTCTTTTAATTTTCCTTTCTTTTCAATGTAAAAATTTCTTTTCTTTCATGCAATGGTGATGAAAGCAGAATTTTACTGTGGCAAAATACATATATAATTTACCATTTTTAAGTGGACAGTTCAGTGGCATTAAATACATTCACAATGTTGTGCAGTCATCACCACTATCCCTCTCCATAGCTTTCTCATTAGCCCAAACTGAAACTCTACACATTACACAACAGCTCCCATTTCCTCCTCCCCACTGTCTCTGGCAACCACCATTCTATTTTCGTTTCTATGAATTTGACTACTCTAGGTACTTCAAATGAGTGGAATCATAAAACAGTGTCTTTTTGCATCTTGCTCATTTCACTTAGCGTAATTTCTTGATGGTAGAATTTTTAAAAATGTTTTTACTTGACAGTCCCCAAGTAATGCTCTTCCTAGTTTCTAATCCAAAAAACCACTGGACTAGAAAACCTCTAAGGTCTCATCTAGCACTAAGGTTCCATAGTTCTATGATCAAGGGCAGTGGTCACATTTTCAGTGCATTGTGGCACCCAACACATTGTGGGTGAGTGCTCCCGAAAGGAAACGATGCGGCAAGACCCTGGGGCTGCTGCTCAGTCCGGTCGTCTTTGTGGGGATAGAATTGGATAGAATATGTGTTGGGTCTATCACTTCCCATATTAATTGCCATATCTCTTTTGTGCTCTAAACTAGTTATACTATAAATGTAGAAATGAAAGGATAATAGAAAATACAATTTTTGAATGCATGCATCATGTTGCCAGACAAAACCTGGCCCACTTGCCACAAGCTGGCAAGAAATTGGTGGGTGTGGTCCAGTTTCCAGCAAATTCTACAAAGCACCTCCTCATGTCTGACCTTTGAGCAATTCAGTAAGTCACTCTATTAAGGGAACTATTTTAGGGAGGTATTGGTTTCTCCAATTACCTTAAAAATCACAGATCTCAGGTTTTGCTGTTTTTCACTCACCCAGCCTCATGGACAAGAGGCTTCCTTCAGGAGTTGTAGGCTTTATGTGGCATTCATCATCCATCTTTAAAGTGTAGTGCCTGGTGGTTTTTAAATGTTAACAGAGTGATATGCAAGTCTTTTCCCATGCTACTAATCCCAGGATGTTCTTGCACTTTAAGTCACAAACTATGAAATTACTTTTTAAAACACCTTCCAAAATAATAGTCCCTAGGTCAGACCAAAGCAAGCAGAGAAATACATAATGATGGGTTGGTAAAATTGTTTTGTGTTTTGAGAATTGAAGCTATGAGTAACTATTAGAAAGAAGAGGAATACAAAGAACAAAGTCTTAAAACAAGTGTTTCTGAATATATAAAAGTGAGCCCCCCACCATTCCAAACAAACTGAGGGTAAAAATAAGGAGAATACTCGTCTGTGAGTCATGAAACCAGGAGAACACAGTGATCACAGGGAGAGGCTGGTGCAGAGTCCAGCAGAGAAATGATGGCCTCAAAAGGGCAAGTAGAGATGGTGAGAGTGGGGTGGATTCGAGCTGGATTTTGGAAGTAGACTGAACAGCACAGAGAACACTTAATTCTTGTGTCTGGAATCTCGTACAATATATAATTAGCCCATGTGCTCTGCCCGCTTCACAATGATGCTCACACGTGGCTGAAGATTTCTGCATTTTCCAGATAGGGAAGTTGGGCCTAGAGATGGTCATTAGTGCACAGGGTGCCTGCTCACATGGCTGTGTGGGATGAGCAAGGCCAAAGCCATATGCATGGTTACAGCGGACCCAGGTGCAGAGGTGCACGCCCATATAAAGATGTACATTAAGACCTCTTTCCTCTAGCAATGTGAAACATGGTTAATCTTAAACGTCACTAAAATCAATCCATCCATCCATCCATCCATCCATCCATCCATCCATCCATCCACCCCAGGGCTTAACTTGAAATGTCCACTTTGTCCCTGGGTACCCTCAGCTAGATCTGGGGCACATCTCTTCTTAAATGAATTTTCCACTTCTTACTCCAAGGAATTGGTGCCATTGTGTTTCTGGTAGGTTATGTATATTTTGAGTAATTCCTGCTTGTTCCCTCCCAAATAAATAGCATGTGCTTTCTAATTTTTAAGGAAGAGGCAAATCTGTTTTCAGCTGACTTATTCAAATGGAGCACTAATGAAAAGTTAACCGCAATGTACTATTGGTTATAAAATGTTACTGTAACATTAAATTGTTTCTGATGTTGATCTGATTAATTTAATGATTCATTAAGACTTGAAAAGTGTCTGATACTTAGTAGGTGGTCAGTAATGATTACTTAATGAATACTTTTGCTCCAAAGCTTAATAATAATAATAAACAATCATCATCATCATTGCAAATACTTTTATTCGCTCCAAGTGTTTTATGTGCATAAATTCATTTAGTCCTCTCTCCATTTTACAGGTGAGAAAAGTGAAACCAAGTGGTGCCAAGTAACCTGCCAAGGACATAAATCTAGAAAGTGAGAGCCAAGAATTTTAACCCAGGCAATCTGGTTCCAGAGTCTGTGCTCTCAATAGCACATTATCTGCTTGTCTTAAGTGAATGAAACACGGGTTTTTAAAACCTAAGGAGCATACGATAATTTAAATATTTTCCCAAAATATTATACTGCTATAACTAGCTCTGCATGCTTAATTTTTCCAGTAATATAACGGCGTTATTAACTTACGATTTTGTTCTGTCTGTGCTCTTTCTACACATAATTCTTGACGTCAAGTCAGGCATTAAAATAAAAACCAGTGAAAGAGCACAATTATAGTGTTCTTTGTAAAAAATAAATAAATAAATAAATAATATAGACTAACAAAGTATTTAGGAGCATCCACCATCAGACCTACGTTGAACAAATATGTACTTTGACAGACGTCATATATCCTGACAGATATATTTGACAAATATATATATTTGACAGAAGTCAACATATTTGACTTCTGTCAAATTACGTATAATTCAGAAGGGATTAAGATTCAGAAAGTGAATGGTTCAAATTCATTCTTAAACATATGGCAACATTTGACAACCTCTACAAAAAAGCTTTTTTTCTCCAAAAAGAACAAATGAAAATAGATTGTTATAGGAAGAATTTCTTACTCTCCTTAATCCAATCACTTCAAAAAGTCATAAAAACAAAAACACACTTTTAAAAATACATGCTTGAGGGTAAAAATTCTCTACCATCTGTTTTAGTAAACTGCATATGTTCATCTAAATATCATGTCAAGTTTTTCTTTTAATGAATACAGAGTACAATCTAATTCACAATTAGTGTTTTTGTTGTTGGTTTTTTTTTTTTTTTTTTTACAAACTAGAATAATTTCAAAGTTAAGAAAATGGCAAGCCAGGATCATGACTAATATTCTCACTGAATCCTCTCTTTGGGAGTTTAGACGCTTTTTTTTTTTCCTTTTTTGAGACAGAATCTTGCTCTGTTGTCCGAGCTGGAGTGCAGTGGTGTGATCTCAGCTCATTGCAATCTCCACCTCCTGGATTCAAGCAATTCTCCTGCCTCAGCCTCCCGAGTTGGGATTACAGGCATGCGCCACCATGCCTGGCTAATCTTTGTATTTTTAGTAGAGACAAGGTTTCACTATGATGTCCAGCTAGTCTCAAACTCCTGACCTCAAGTGAGGCCACCTCTGCCTCCCAAAGTGCTGGGATTACAGGTGTGAACCACCGCGGCCGGCCCCAGACTCTTCTTTTTTCAATGAAAGGCTACAGACTCCTCTGTTAGAAGAACAAATCTCACGTAATTTTAAAAATTCAGAATCTAATTCCACTCTACAAAGTAGAATTAAATTAGCAAATCTATTCCGATGATAATTGGAACTGTCCAAAAGTCCATTTGCCAGCGTACCCCAAAGTGAGTCATAATTTATGTCATACATAAACCACATGCACTATAGAACAACAAGCATCTTCTGCATTTCAGGCGGTATCAACAATGCCCTTATTTATTGGTAGGTAGAATAATGGCCCTCAATGATGTTTATGGCCTAACTCCCAGAACCTGTGAATGTATTACCTTGCATGGCAAAAGAGACTTCGGGAGATTATCCTGGATTATCTAGGTGGGCCCGATGTAATCACAGAGAGGCAGAACAGAAAGTCAGGGACTGAGCTGTGATGATGGGAGCAGGGTCAGTAAGATGCAACATGAGAGGCACTGAACCTGACTTTGTTGGCTTTGAAGATGGTATTAGGGGGCATGAGCCAAGGAATGCAGGCAGCCCTTTAGAAGCTGAAAAGGCAAGGAAACAGATTCTGCCCTAGAACTTCCAGAAAGGAAAGCAGCCCTCCTGGCCCCTTGATTTTAGCCCATGGTATGTGGATTGTTTTAAGCCACTTAATTTGTGACAATTTGTTACAGCAGCATAGAAAACTAATACAGGTACATAAAGTTGAAAGTTACACCATGCCAATGATTGCCCAGAAAATTGAAATGGCTCATGAAGTTTAGGTATCTAGGAAGAATAGTGTTCAAAGAAGAACAAAACTGTGAACAATTCAATATAAAAAGTACATGTCATTTTTGTATAATGACAATCAAGTGAATATTCTATAACCTATGTAGTTAATTCATTAAAAAAAAAAAACATGATGAATAAAAACAGGAGCCTGGGCACCATGGCTCATGCCTGTGATCCCAGCACTTTTGGAGGCCGAGGCAGGTGGATCACCTGAGGTCAGGAGTTCAAGACCAGCCTGGCCAACATGGCGAAACCCCATCTCTACTAAAAGTACAAAAATTAGCCCGGCATGGTGGCACATGCCTGTAGTACCAGCTACTTGGGAGGCTGAGGCAGAAGAATGGCTTGAACCTGGGAGGCGGAGGCTGCAGTGGGTGGAGATTGCACCACTGACTCCAGCCTGGGTGACAGAGTGCAAGGCTCCATTTCAAAACAAAACAAAACAGGATGCTCTTAGACAGAACTCATTTATCTATCCACTGTCAAATTCATGCTCTTGTCTCTGATTTCCAGGTCCCAATCTTGACTCATTCCATGATATCTTGCAGGACTAGCAGCTCTCAGTGTCTCTTTGTGACACCTCTTAATAGCTCTATCTGCCCCCTCCTCAACCCTATTCCTGCAACACCCCTACCTACAACTCTGCTTCTCATAATTCAAATGAGGGAGGTATTTCCCCCTTGTAGAAATTCACACTGAGGCCAACCTTCCCTGTATTTCCTCTTTTCCCAGATGCCACATTCTAGAGCCTTCTCCTCCCCCCACCATGGGAAAACATGGAGAAGCTGGTCACTCTCTTCTGCATCTATTAGGCTGAGAACTCTTCCTTTGGGCATAAAGGCAGCTGAGTCAGCTTCTGTTGAGCTCATGGCAATGTTACGCCAATATCTTGCTCTCTTGAGATTTGTATACCAGCAGATCCGTGGAAAGATGGATGGTCCCATAATGCATTACCAGAACTTCTTCCTGGGCAATTTCAGATAGCTTGTGAACTCCAGGAGGTGCTTGAGACTCAGGAAAGTACAGACAATAAGCCATAAAGTATTTGCCAGCTATGCCAAGGATTAGACTTCTCTTTAAGTGCCTACATGGCTCAAGTCCTAGGCTTAAAAATGTTTTGTATCTAACTTCAATGCTTTTTTGGGTAAGTAGGCACCCACTGTTTAATTAACAATGTGCTCCTCCAAAGGGGATGCACAAAGGACCTGTGTTCCTATCTTTGCCACTACTGAAGCCAAACAAGCAATTTAAATACAGCCTGCCCAGCAAAATAACTTCAGCCTCCAACCGAAATAACAGAATGTGCTGGCCTACCATCAGGGGACATATTAGTCAGACTGCCAACCCACATCCCTCCCACTTTTGGTGTCCACTGCCTGTCTCTCAAGTCTAGAAAGGGGATGTGTCACCCCACCCCTCACCCCCATACCATGCCACAGGTAACCATGATTCAAGTGACCCAGGAAACTCTATTGACCAGATTCTGTACTAAGAAAATACCATCTACCCCCATTGAATCTGACTCAGCGGTAGTGAAAATAAATAATGAGTAAACCTCCTAGCAAAAACCATCTCCCAGTAGCTCACACCTCCTCAATGTATCAGTGATCTCTACTGATGATGGTGATTGGATGTGTCAGAATGGTATCCACCCCTCCCAGAGGTGGATCTCCAAAGCTCTCCAATAGCAGCAAGTTTCTTATACTGCACAGTCTAAGTCTTCAAAGAAGACTCTTGTTTTGCTGACCAAGTACTGTACATTGGCTCTGAGCTTGTTGAGCAGGAGGCCAAGGAAATGTCTCTTACTGTACCTATACTGCACAATCACCTAGTAACTGGGACATAGATCTTGGCCTGAATCATCTTCTTTTCAAAGCTAGGTAACACCCAGGGTTATCCAACACATTCCTGTGATTCAACCCTCAACACCTAACTTCTCCAGACCATCTAAGCATGCTTCTTCGACATAACTTGAACTTAGGCGTCCAGAAATATGAGTTGAAGTTCATGAAGCTAAATACACTCAGATGCTCCTAACAAGCCTAATAGTTGAGTTGCAGTGGAAAAATTCTCAGAACATTAAGTATATCTTCAAATTTTCCTGCTATTATTAGTCCTCCACTCTCATTTCCTTCCTCTATTTCAGCTTTTTCTGTTATCTCCTTGTATCAGTCAAAGCCGTGCTCAGATTCCTAAATCCTTTCTTTAAACCTAACATGGATTCCGTTTTTTGATTATTTGTAAGTGACACGAAAATTGCTTGCAGACAAATAGTGGAAGACTAGAAGTCTACCTGGAGGAGGAATAGCATCGAACATCCTGCATCATCAACTGAAGGTGATTTTTCTCCTTTCATTCATTCTGCATCTAAAATTCTATAAAAATCTCTTCGCAGTCTACAGAACACAAGATAAAATCCACCAGAGAGCAATGTTAACTGATACCCTAGACACGGGGGCTAATCTTTGTAACACATGAGGTACAGTTTAAGAAAGCTATTATTTCCTACCCTTCCAAATTAAGGTACACTGCTACCAATACTAATATCACATTTCTTTTTCTGTGCTATCAACTTAATGATGAAAAGGAAATGTGAGTAACAGGATAAGGCAGCACCAGTAGGTAATAGATTAAGAAAGAAAATATAATTCTCCTCTAAATTATGCTTATCACAAAAAAGGTACAGTTCCTCTGTGGCTTAAAACACAGGAGGGCAACTGTTCTCTGGAGGCAATCGGATTACTATTGATTTCAAGAAGATCTGATGTTAGCTGGAGATATAAAAGGCATTCTTAGAGCAAACGGCCACAGATTAATTTATAGGTAACTATTTTCCCAAGGGTAACTTTTATAATGTCAGTGATAAACTTCCTTTCTTTCTAGTTTGCTTTATTTAGATAAAAATCTCTCTAAATCATTCTTTCAGATTTTGTCATTAACCTTTCTGTAGTCTGAAAAAGCATGTAGTTATGCAAGAAAAGTACTCCAAAAATTAACATTTCATGTGATATTTTACATTTTTCAACTAAAAGAGTAGTCTCTGCCAAGTCCCTCTTCTAAAACTAAAGGAAATTATCTCTACCTCTCTGGTGATGTAGACAGATGTGGGGAAACACATCACTCTCAGTGTGTGTCCACATGTGCACATATACCCACTTACCCACAAATACAAACACACCCAAGTCATTTAAGAGCCAGGTAAGTAAGAGCTGTAAATACATTACATCAGCTCTATTAGCACTTTTTACTGGTTAGGTTATTTAATTTATTAATAAAAACAATTAAAATCTTATTTATTCTTTACACACACACAGAAATGTTTGCACTATCCATAATATATATAGTTTGCCTTTTCAAGTTCTTCCACTAAGATTTTTGCTTTCAATGCAAAAGTAACGTTTTATCCTTATTAACTATGCTTCACATTTGAGATCACAAACCCCCTCCCAAAATAAGGGAAATCAGGTTTGTTTGTATCATTGAAGAAATGGCAAATTACTCATATTCCCCGACAGAGATATTTCATACCTCATGGCTACTGAGGCTGTAGAAGTCAAAAACCTGCCTTGAGACAATGCATGAGGCTTGGTTTTACAGACTATGCAGAATCCTATATTCTCTCTCTCTCATTTCTCTTTCTATACATTCAGTCTCTTTCTCTCCTTACTTCAGTTTCATCTATCTTGTCAATTAAGAATTATCACGTCTTTTTGGGGTCAGGGCCAGTGGATCAGAGCAAAGGAGGCAGCCCATAAGTGTAAGAATTGGGTGTACACAGAGGCTTGAGCAAAAATGTAAGTATATTGACAACAACATAGGTCAGTTTCTTCTCAAAGAGGGAGTTTTAAATATGGAAAGAGGAAAGAGTAGAACAAACCTAGAGTGTTAGATTAGGATTGGAATACCAATGTAAGCATAAGATTTTTCAAGTATAGACAGACATCTAGAAATTGATATAGACGTGTGTGTGCATGTGTATACACTCAAATATTTTTCTATCTCTGTTCCCTAGAAGCAGCAACCTTCCAGTAGCAATGTGCAAACACAGCACCCAGATCTTGGTTAATAAACACTATTCTCTACTAAAAAAACCAGACAGCCTTAAAGAAATAGCTGATTATAGTGCAGGGAACATAAAAGGTGAGTCTGAAACATCTTGTTTTATTATAAAGTAAGGGAACCGCTCAAAGGATGACGGGGACATGTAGAAAGAACACAAGACACAAGTTGATGAGATTCCCACTGGCCAAATCTGGGAAAACTTGAGCATCAAAATAAATGCAGATAGTAATGGAATATAGACCATTGAATCAAGTAAGATGCCATGAATCTGTACTGATAAAGATAAATGAATGAATAATAAGTAAACGGGGGAGAAAAACTTCTACTTCACAGTGGAATACCAACTTATAAATCTACAAAGAATGAGAAGGTAGAAAATCACCATTTGGCAGCAATTTGGTAATAATGGCATCCATTTGGTAATAATTGATTCTGACGAGAATCATCAACGGATGCTAAAATGAGTAGATAAAATTCTAATGAAGAACAGAATATTTACATAGTTTTTAGTGGCTCCTTATAAAATATTTATTAACTACCTGTTAGTTACTAAGCACCAAATACTTGTTACTTGAATTTATCATGTAGAAACTTGGCAGATGCCATTTTATTGAAGTGATAAAAGTTAATATCACCAGTGATAAGACAAGTCAGCCTCATGTACTTGCTAACATGATGCACTGAGAACTCAGCCTCCCTTCTGCACCATTTATTTCTACAAAAAAGACAGCATAATTTGCATCTAACTATGAGGAAACATCCAACACTACCAAATTAAGGGACAAGGTAATTCTACAACGTTATTGGATTAGACTTAAAAAAAAAAAAATACAGCCAGGTGCGGTGGCTCAAGCCTGTAATCCCAGCACTTTGGGAGGCTGAGGCAGGTGGATCACCTGAGGTCAGGAGTTCGAGACCAGCCTATCCAACATGGCAAAACCCCATCTCTACTGAAAATACACAAAATTAGCTGGGCGTGGTAGTGGGCTCCTGTAATCCCAGCTACTTGGGAGGCTGAGGCAGGAGAATTGCTTGAACCTGGGAGGTGGAGGTTGCAGTGAGCCGAGATCGTGCCACTGCACTCCAGCCTGGGTGACAGAGTAAGACTCCATCTCAAAAAAAAAAAAGAAAAAGGAATAAAAAAAAATACTACATGACAATTACATGTAATACATGATCCTGGATCAGATTGTAGATCTATCTATACAAGACATTATTGAGATACTCAATGATTTTTTTTTTTTTTTTTGAGATGGAGTCTCGCTCTGTTGCCCAGGCTGGAGTGCAGTGGTGCGATCTCAGCTCACTGCAAGCTCCACCTCCCAGGTTCACGCCATTCTCCTGCCTCAGCCTCCTGAGTAGCTGGGATTACAGGTGGCCACCACCACACCTGGCTAATTTTTTTTTTGTATTTTTAGTAGAGATGGGGTTTCATCGTGTTAGCCAGGATGGTCTTGATCTCCTGACCTCGTGATCCGCCTGCCTCGGCCTCCCAAAGTGCTGGGATCACAGGCATGAGCCACCGTGCCCGGCCTGGGATAATCAATGAATTTTTAATGGGGTTTATGCATTCAATAGTAGAGTTATGTCGAGGTTAATATCCTGATTTTGATGGTTGTTCTGTGGTTAGGTAAAAGAGAATTCTGAATCTTTTAGAAAACAGATTTTTAGAGGGAGAACAAGTTTGAGAGGTAAATGAGGCACTGTGTCAACAACCAACTTTCATATAGTTCAGAAAATTAAATAATAATGATATACAGAAAGAGAATGTGTATATGCACACACACACATGTCTTGAGAGAGAGAAAACAAGTATGATTACCTTGAGTTTTGTGGCATCTGAGTGAGGGCATATGGGAATTTTTTGTTATATTCTTGCAATTTTTCCATAAGTTTGTAATTATTTCTGAATAAGTATATTTAAAGGAAAAAGATTAGAGGATTTTAGTATGTCGATATCTTCAAACGGTTGTCACTAAGCACCTACTGCATGCCACGCTCTGCAACACAAAGGAGCCAGACCTGACCTTTAGCTACCTAGAGGAACAGGGGAACACAGATAATACGATGTGAACAACCTGAAACTAAGCTGGCACCCAAAGAGAGAGGCCCCCATGGGTACAGATGGGCCTTTGGAGCATTCTAGAAAGAAATAGCAGCTCGTGGAAAAAGCTGAAGGGTATAAACCCCCAGAAGAGTTAGGAAATCAGAAGCAGAGTTTCATGGAAGGAGGTGTAGATAATAAGGCTACTCTTAACCAGAACTTCCAATGGAAGATGCTATTTTTTTCTTTTTCATACACAAAAAGATTCCAGGCAGGCTACATTATGTTTGGTACAATGAAAGAAGAGAGTGTTACTGATCTTGATGGTCATACTCATTATGTGCTAACATAAGTTATTAGTGATACATACACAAAATAATGCTTTTTAACAGCCACAACATATTGACTTTTAAAAACAATAGCAAAAAATACAACTCCAGTTCTTAACTTGTTTAAGAGCATAAAATACGTAATTATCCACCTGGATACCCTTTCATCAGAAAAGTTACAAAGTCTGTATAAGTTGTCAGTAGGTGAATAAGAAAAAGTAACGTAAGAGATTCCTAATATCTTTCTATCTCTAAGTCAATAGATTTTCCAGTCCGATTCGAGTCACAGTCGTGATTACTTTTGCAAATGTAAGAAGTATTAGGTAACAGGGCTTAGTTTTCTGACCCCAGGGTAACCACACAGTGAACATTATGTCAAATCGTATTTTGTCCTACTGAGTAATGAGAAAGCATAAATCAAGAACCCACAGTGGTATTTTTACAAGTTTTTTTTTTTTTTTAACATTTAAACCATACTTGCTTTGCATTTCATTATTATCTCTGCTAACAGGATCAGTAATAGAATTCAGACTATTTTTCAGGCTGAAAAGCAACCTAAATTGAAATCTATTACTTTCTTCTGCAAATCTGCCCTACCTTTGTGATGCAAAGTTCGCTCACAGAGCCCAGCGGGGTTTTGCTTCAAATGCAGCCTCTCCATGAAAGTGAAAATTCAATGAGTATTAACCCTTCATTTCTCAGGTCTGAACTCATTTTTTTCCCCAAAGAGTGGTCTTACATTACATAAGAACCCAGATTTTGATTATCCCCAGACAGAAAACCAGGATACTATATGGGCCTGAATACCTTAGCAGTTGGGCACTGGAAAGCAGGAAGAGAGGAGCAAGACCACTTTCTCCTTTCTCATGTCTCCCTCTCTTTCAAGATAATCCTCTGTGTATGAAGTTCAGACACAAAAACACAGGTATGAATGTTCACAAGTATACAATTTGAGTGGACTCAAATGATGTTAATTTATCATCTCAATCACATCCAATGAACAACATAATCCTGTCCTCAAATAACTTAAAATTGCCTCAAATAGTTCACATTTTTCTTAATATTTGGCAAAGAGTCTTTGAACTTGGCTACCAGCCTAAAATTTCCTTACAATCACATAATTTGCCCCAGGGTTAAAAGCCAGCCACCCAGGTTTGAAACATTTACGTCTGAACCTGCAATTTGTTGGCCACCCACACTGGCTCATTAAAATGTTGGAACCAAATTTGCTTTGCCAGCTTAATTATCAAAGCCAAGAAATCCATTTCCCACCAAGTGAATTAGGGACAGAGTTCTCTCTCAATGGGAAAATGAAGACCTGTGTTTTACCCCCTTCTCTAGGTCACTTAATTGCACCTGTCTACTTCCAATGAAAAGTGATATTAGAACAAGTCGTGTGTACACACCGAGGGTCCAACCTAGCACGAGGCCAGGCCAGGTGTCTCCTTCACCCCAAGTCACACTTTGGCAAATAAAATGAAATCATTTATTTCAGTGGCCTAAGACACATCGTCGACTGCAAGATGTATGCCACTTCACTTCAATCTTGTGTTTTGAACGTGCTCCATTCTAGCTCATTTTATCATATGTGGCTATTGGAGACAGACTTCCGACAGGCTAGCAAAGTATCAAAGTCTCCTGGTGAAGGTCTTATTTGTTCTAAGGGGAGTAAATGTAACACATCAGGTAAATGTTCATCCTTTAGCAGGTGGTTGGCAAACTTCCTGTAAAGGGTCAGATAGTAAATATTTTAGGTTTTGTGGTCTCTTTTGCAATCACTCAACTCTGTCATTGTAGTGTGACAGCAGCCACAGACTATACTGTAAATTACAAATAAAATCCTAAGGTCCCCCATCTGTCTGAATGAACTTCCTCTTCAACCAGGGCACTCTTAAAATTTAACCTGAGACTGGTTCAGGCCGTGATGGAAGTAGGACATGCCTCATGATACTTCTCCAGCATTCATCTCAACACAGACCTTAGGTCTCATAAGAAACACTTTACAACCTATTATCTCTGAAGCATACTACCTGAAGGCTTCCTCTGCAAATAAGAACTCTGGTCTTCATAATCCTTTATCTTAACCCAGACATTTCCTTTCTATTGATCCCAGGTCTTTAGATAAACTCAACCAATTGTCAACAGAAAATGTAAATCTACCTATAGCCTGGAAGCTCCCCCACCCCTTCCAGTTGTCCTGACTTTCTGAACCCAACCAATGTATTTCTTAATGTACCTGATTTCAATCTCATGTCTCCCTAAATGTATAAAACCAAGCTGCACCCCGACCACCTTGGGCACGTGTTCTCAGGACATCCTGTGGGCTGTGTCATGGGCCATGGTCACTCATATTTGGCTCAGAATAAATCTCTTCAAATATTTTACAGAGTTTGACTCTTTTCGTCAACAATACCTAAGCAAATGTGCATGGCTGCGTTCCAATAAAGCAGTATTTACAAAAATAAAAGAAGGGCTAGATTTGGCCCACAGCCAAAGGTTTGCTGACCCCAGCTTTAGTATTTCTTGGCTTTGCTTTCTAGTGAAAGTTAGCCTTTATTTAGCCAAACCAAAACCAAAAATAAACAAACAAACAGAAACACTGGAAAGGGGTTTCTGAAAGAGTAGGCCACGTGCCACCTGCACCAAAATCTCCTAGCATACTTCAAAACCATTCCTATCTCTGGACTCCAATCCCAATTTACTCAATCTTGATAACCAGGAGTGGGGCCCGGGAATCTGGATGTTTACAGCTTTCCCTGTTAACTCTTACAGCGCCAAATTTAAGACCTTAAGGGCCATGACTTCAAGGGAAGATAGGACTGCATCTGTTGGGGGTAATGGTTTGTGGCAACTCTATTATCCAAATAGAAAGCTCAAAAGAGAGATATATTCATTCCAGGGACCATTTGTTACCCCACAAATGAGTGTAACATTCAGCTGTTTGTTGAAAAAAAATTTTAAATACAAAAAAAAGGAAATAAATGTTCCATATCCTATTCTCTGTTTCTCCGATATCATAGCCATTTAAACTCAGCTTTGGTTTTCTTATATGTAAGTAAGTGGATATAAACCTTAATTGCTTAATACTTTACAACTCACTCCTCACAAGTCCATGCACATATACTTGAGGGCATGACTCTTTTGTTGGGTTTTGGTTTCTCAGAAAACTTTTCTTTTAATAGGAACCAGCTATTTACTATGTTGTATAGAATTCTATTAACTTCTTTTACACATTAGGCTTTGTAGAAATGCCCTCATCAGGGGTCTAAAGATAGTTGCTTTTTATCCTGTCTCTCCTTTCAGTAACATGCTCAATTTGGAATTTAATTATTCTTCCCCAAACTGAGACACACCTCTCAAGTGTGTGCAAGGGTTCCCCTCTTTGCATAATCCACTTGTCTCTCTGGGTGTCTAGTCATATTTCTCCTGAAATGATCATGTTGATATCAGCTGTCATTCATCCTCCTCCTCATGGTGACCATGTGGCTGCAATTCACTGCTTGAGACCAATCAGGGGACTGTGGTGCATTACAAAACATTGGTTTGCTTTTCTTGACATCTGAGAATTTTAACTCAAGTGTGCAAATCCCAGTGAAAACAACACAGTGTGTAATTTCAAGTGCTCTATCTACACCCCAGCTGGCCCATCCTGAGGCACCCAACAATCCCGTGTTGCAGAATGTGGGTGCCGTGTAGGTCACAGCCAATCTCCCTTAAAGAGTTTATGCTTTGGCATGAAACACATCAGGTCTGTAGCTCATAAGCAATGAAATGTCCCAGACAGGAAGATAAGAAAAAAGGTGGGAAGCTGAGTATAATGAAAAGAAAAGCAGACTCAGGACTCACAGCCTGTCTCTAACCACAAAGCCTAGGATAATCTGATTAGCAATAAAATTCTCCCATTCTACAATTTCAGTTCATATAATCAACTATTTAAATCTGAAGACAGGAGTTCACACAGAATAGGAAAAACATGAGAAACACTGATAAAAATAATGTATCCAAACCCGAACTCATTTTCTCCTGACCAAGACCACTATTTGTTCTGAACTCTTTTTTTGTTTTTGTTTTTCTTTCTGGCCAAGACAATTTTCATATTTAATGGCAATGATATTTTTAAGTATGTAATATACACATTAAAATTAAAGGGTGATTTTTCTATGTGGTATGTATTTTTTCAGTTAACAAATATTTATTGAGGATCTACATGTGCTAGCTACATCTACACTGGGACCGTATGGTTAAAAAAAAGCAGGGGAGTGGGGCAGAGGCTTGGCTTCCTGCCCTCTTGGGGTTCACTTGTCACCTCCACCCCAAGCTTCAATTCCCCAGGCCTTATTCCAACATTGTCTTCTTTCAATATTTTATTTATTCAGCTCAATATTCAAAAGGCATAGAAGGCTGTACAGTGAACAGCATCCCTTCCATGTGTGTCGTCAAGCTCCTCAGTTTCCTCCCTAGAGGCAACTAATACTATTAGCTTCTTATCTAGCCTTCCAGACAAATGTTATACTATTTAAGCAAACAAGCATATTCTCCCTCTTTCCTTTTCTTTAAAGACAATCAATATTCATGTATATGCTCTACTTTGTACCTTGCTTTTTACAAGTAAGTGTTGGAGTTCATTCCATATTGGTGCATCTTGTTTATAGCTACATAGTATTCCATTGTGTGGATATACCATGGTTTTTTAAATAAGTGTCTTTAATGCAGATTTATGTTGCTTTCAATCTTTTATTATTACAAACTATTAACGTATATCCTATCATTCACATATGCACACACATCCTAATATACAAAGCCATGCTATCATCATTAATGGAGTAAGTTGGCTTAGTGTATTTCTTGCACATACAGGGGGTCTCCAACCCATAAGCAGAAACAACAGGGGCTGACCCTGACCCCTCTACACCAGTGAAGCCCCCATCACCCTGAAGAGATATGTTGAAGAGAATTCACTGCCATTCAGATCCTGTTGTGCTCTGTATCCTGGAAAGTTTCCTTGTGAGAAAGGAAAAGCAAAGAATCCAGTAGAGATTCTGGAAATCTGTAAATAATCATCGTGCTTTTCTGAGGTCTACAAACAACCACAGTGAACCACATCAACCCCTAGTGCAGCCAGAAGCTGACTGGGTCAGCTGCAGGGTTAAGAGCTTACAGAGTCATAACCCTGATGTCACACACAGAGTTCAGGCATCGGGTGTCATAAATCTGCAAGAATTTCTTGCTCAAAGGCCCTCTTGGCATGATTTTTTTTTAATGCAGTTAAATGTTCAGAGTTTTGCTTCATCTCTCCATGCAGCTGCAAACTCTACTGGCTCACATGCCCCTACAAGAAGGCATAACTGGTGTGTTTCCTTTTAAATCAAACACCTCCTATAGGTACTTTGGCAGCTCTTCTAAGTCTCTAAAAGCAGAAGGGGGCAGAGAAAGGACCACCCACACAGTTAGGTTTATTTGTACAGCATGATCCTTACAGCGGGCTGTAAAGGACAGCTCCTCCCCACACACCCCTCATACAGGTGGCTCCTCCTGCCCTCTGTTCTGGGGACTTCATCATCAATGCAAACTGTGTCATTAGTGTGAACAACCAGAGTCCTGTCCTTATTACCCCATCATTTAACTTGGTGATGGCAATTTATTGAGCACCCATAACATGGAAGGTGCTATAAAATTTATTAAATTTTGAAATGATGGAAAGTGCATCGTGTAAATGAATCCAGATGGGTTCCTGGAAAGGCCGAAAAGATTTTTACAGACATGAAAATGAAACAGTTATATTTTATCTCATATAAATGGCAAAGCGGGGGTGTGGACTCAAAATGTATGACTATTAATTGAGTATTCATTTATAACATATTAAATTAGTTCACAGATTGTAATAAAGGCTTCAAAAATTGCCTGATATAGAATGGCCCTTTCAGTACCCTGGTCTAGAGCAGGTTTGCTTTACATTGCCTCAGAAATATAAAGATGGCACAACTGAAATTCAGCATAAATGGTGAAGGACACATTCTATTTCGTAATGGTCAAGTTTCTTGCCAATTAAAATTTCTTCTGGGCTGGACACGGTGGCTCACTTCTGTAATCCCAGCACTTTGGGAGGCCAAGGTGGGTGGATCACAAGGTCAGGAGTTTGAGACCAGCTTGGCCAACATGGTGAAACCCCTTCTCTACTAAAAATACAAAAATTAGCCAGGCACGGTGGCAGGCGCCTGTAATCCCAGCTACTCGGGAGGCTGACGCAGGAGAATCACTTGAACCCGGGAGGTGGAGGTTGCAGTGAGCTGAGATCGTGCCACTGCACTCCAGCCTGGGCAACAGAGCAAGACTCTGTCTCAAAAAAAAAAAAATTATTCTGTTATAGGAACTATTGGTGGCAATGGCTTATATTAGGTTGGGGGCAGTATGGCCTAATTTATAGAAACCAGGCACAAAATCTAAAAGAAAAAAAGGGTTCTGGGAGATAATAGGACTCAGCAGTTTCCCTCTCTCATTTCCCATCCCAAACCATAGCCAACTGAGGGCACTTACTGGAATTTCACTAGCAACTACATGCTTTGTAAAATGTAGAGAATTTTATGTGCACATTAAAACCATAAGAATAATTACATAAAAATATAAAATACAAACACATAAGAAAATCTTACAATGTAAATACATGTGTGTGTACATACATGTGTGTATATATACATGAATACCTTACATGAAAAAGAGGCACTATTAAATTGTTGATCTCTATGATCCGATAATTCTGCATTGGGGGATATGCTAAAAGTAAATGCCCCCTTATCATTTACCAATAAAAAGGAATTTTTTGAAAGATGTTTATAGCAATGTGTAGTATCCAGGCTCGAAGCCGACCTGTCAGTGATCTCCACCTCCTGCCATTCACACCCATGAATAGTCCTCTCCCATGCTGTATCAGGATTGGTCTGTGCGACCAATAAAATATGGCAGAAGTTAAACTATATTACTTCCAAGATTAGGTTATAAAAAACATGACTTCCATTTGAGGGCGCTCTCTCTTTCTCTTTCTCTCATCACTCATTCCAGGGGAAGTCAGCTACCATGTCATGAGCACCCCTATGGGGAGACCCATGTGGCCAGAAACTGAAGTCTCCTGCTGGCTGCCATGTGAGTGAAGTTGGGAGTGGATCCTCCAGCCCCAGTGAAGCCCTCAGATGAGACTGCAGCCCCAGGCAACAGCTTGACTGCAACCTCATGAGAGACCTAATGAGCAGCTAAGCCACTCTTGGATTCCTGACCCCCAGAAACTGCATGAGATAGTAAATGTTTATTGCTTTAAGATGTTATGTTTTGGGATAATTTGTTACATTGCAATAAATAACCAATACATGGTGCTATCAAGTTAGTGTAATTATAATAACAGAGGTACTCAAACTTGGAAACTGCTAAGCAAATTATGATATATTATCTTGATGAACTCATGGATATTTTTAAAATTACAAGCATTTTTGTGTTTTCTCTAAGCATGTGTGTACAAAATGGCTTGAAAAAACAAAGTGCAGATACATGCACTAATTAAACAATATAGAAAGTATGCATGTATGCATTTTCTCAAAGATCACTGAGAATTTGGAATTAAATAAATAGCTACCCTTAATCATTTCCTGGATTACTTTTAAATATACAGAACTATACAAAGAAAGAAAAAAAAATCTGCAAATATAAATTGCAAATGCACTATTTAATGTGCACTATTTAATGGTGAATGTTAAAGATCATAGCACTGTGACCTGACATTGCAGAATGAGGGAACTGATGTCTCTCCATGAATAATCGTGGTAGATTAACGGAGATTTTAAAACATGCCTGCAACCTCTCTGACACTCCTTGCACCAAGAGGTGAGATGTATTTTGCCTCCCTTTGAATTCGGGCTTATTAATGGCTTGTTTGTTAGCAATAGAAGTTACTGGAAGTGAAGACCCGCAGCTTCCAAGACTGCATCACACGAGTCCTACAGCTTCTGCCTGGTTCCCTTGGGACACTCATTCTGAGGGAAGTCACCTGTCATGCTGAAAGTCTGACTACTCAAATGCTGCAAAAGCCATGTGTAGACACCAACTGCTATCCATGTGGGTGAGCCAAGTGACTCCCAAATGAGAACTGCCAAGCTGAGCCCTTCCCAAATGCCTAAACCACAAAGCTGTGAACAAAATAAGATAGCTTCATGTCACTAAGTTTTAGGGAATGTGCTAAGCAGCCATAGTAACCAGAATGAGACCAATTTTTAAAATGGCGCCAATTCTCACCCATTCCGATATCCATACTTTTTGCTATAAGACATTGAGAAGCAGAGTCTCTTTCCTCATTTTTTGAATCTGGGCTGGACTTGTGGCTTGCTGTGGTGTGCAGAGAAGAAACGGTGTGCTGGTTTTGAGCTTAGGCCTCATATAGCCTCTGCCTTTCCACTCTCATAATACCCAGGCATCACTAAAAGAACAAGCCTAGGTTTGTCTGTTGGAAGATGAAGGACCACGTACAGGTGAGCCAACTACTCCCAGACCAACCAGCTGGGGAGTCACAACACATAAGTAAGTCCCCCAGGTAAGACCAGAAGAACTGCCCAGCTGACCCATAGATCATGAGCAATAATCGATGTATCCTTTGTATGCCAGTGGGCTTTTGTGGTTGTTTGTTACACAGCATTATTGTGGCAATAGATAGCTGATATAATAATCACATTAAATCAATGTATAGATAAACTGGTGTACCTTTCATAAAACTTGAAAATGTCAGCTTGGAAAAACTCAATGTCATCACCTCACATATGTCGATTTCTTTTATGACTTGATGCAGGTTAATTAGTATACAATACTCCCAACTTTCTTTGGGGAATTATTTTGTATTTTAGCTGATAATCTGTAATTCATAAGGATAGATATGAAGGGATACTATTTGAGAAGTAGTTTTAACACCAGAGTCAGGTTCACTGGCAATGTATGGTGCTGGTAGTAATAATTTTATAGGCTTTTTAAAAAAAATTGCTCTTCCTCTCTGGTGACACCTTGTATTATAGTTTTAGGGACTGTAGAGAGAAAAGAGAGTTGAGCCCACATCCAAAAAGGCCAAGGCCAGAACTACCCTGGTACTTATTTTGACCCCACACTGCTTAGCAGATGGGCATCAAGGTTCAAACAGAGCCAAATAGCAGGATGGATTTTACCCACACAATTTTCCTAATAATAGCCATGCAGTAATTATGTGCATGGCAACTATGTACCAAACTACTGTGGGGATCTATTTAAGTAATAGAAACGGAAATATCTACATACAATACTTATTACTCATAGGAAAAGACAAACTTAAATACTATTTACATCAATTCAGATAATGCACTACCACTAAAGCCAATAGCAAACCATATAATGAAGTGTTGAAAGTACAGTTTTTGAACCATATTTATGGCCTTTATTCTAATCCTGATCTATGGGAGTTTACCAAAAATTTCCAAAGGCAACTATAATTCTAAGCAGGCTAAAAATATATGGCTACTGGTCCACTCTCTTCCTAACCTTTTAACCCCATGATGGTCAGCCATAATGTTCAATACTGTGGTCAGAGTCCCAAAGTTTTAATGTTCAGCTTGCTTCTGGCTACTGGGTTTTATCTTCTAGCTACTAATTTAACCCAACTGCATCCTAAAATTGACTTTGGCAATGCATTTTAAAATGTGGGAAAAACAGATAAGATGGCTCTGTCTCCTCCCTGTCCTCCAACAGAGAACACTCCTTCCCTCTCAAATTGATACCAACTTTCTGTACATGATACTGTTGCAGCTGCCAATTTATATCCAGCAGCAGAATTGGGGTGAGGATGGATATGTATACACACTGGGCTGAACAATATAATATTTTAAAAAAAGATTAAGACAACCACTGGAATGATGCCACAAGGCAGTACATGTGAACTGGAGACTAAACTGTGGCTTTGGATGAAGTGGCATTTATGGTGTCTTCCAACCCTGAGACTCACTGATGGGTATGTACATGAATGGCAAAGGTATTCAAAAGACAGAGAAGCTTCCAGCAGGTTGAGATAATCCGAAAACGTAGGACTGCTATAAACAATGACACCTCAGAGGCAATCAGCACACCTAGCTCCTAGCTTCTACTTTCCAAATACCCTTCCCAGTTCTGTTTCTGCTAAGGATATAGAAGACTGCCAGAGAATGCCACCACTCCTGCCCTAACAATAAGAAAAGCAGATAATCCACAAAATCTAATTTTTTGAGCACGTTAGAGTGTTGAGATGGAAAGGCAACCAACTGAACTGACTTTCAAAGGGTGACACGCACCTCTGAGGAAGAAAGGACACAAGCACTGTTTCAGCTTTGACAGTGTATGGGAGAAAGAGGTGGCAGCAAGAAAAGCAGGTAAGAAAAAAAAAAAAAACTAAGGTTTTAAGAAATTCCGTGTGGTTTAGTGTGACAGATTAAGACTTCTGAGATCCCCAAACACGAGAAGTCTGTCCCTATTTCCTACTCTTTTTCCACAGGACTCTGAACTCCCCTGAGAAACTCTGAGGACAGTGCCAAAGGCCTGAGTGAGCTGTGCTCAGGGCACAGGCCCTGCTAAGGTTTGAGTTGGTGACAGGAGTTTCCTGACAAGCCCATCTGCACTTCAGGCCTCGCTCGAGTACAAGGTGATGATTAGTTGCCAGTGAGGGACAGTGTCTTAGTCAGCATGGGCTGCTATAACAAAATACCATAGACCAGGTGGCTTACACAACAGATATTTACTTCTCATCATTCTGGAGGTGGGGAAGTCCAAGATCAAAGGGCCAGCAGATTCAATTCCTGGTGAGGGCTCTCTTCCTGGCTTGCAGATGGCCACCTTCTCACTGTGTCCTCACATGCTGAAGAGAGGGAGTTCTGGTGTCTGTTCTTCTTCTAATAAAGGCACTAATCCCATCATGAGGGCTCCATCTCCATGATTTCATCTAAACCTAATCACCTCCCAAAGGCTCCGCCTCCAAATACCATGACATTGGGGGCTGAAGCTTCAACATATGAATTTGGGGAGACACTAGAACATTCAGTCCATAACAGGTGGTATTAAATCCACCCATATCCCAACGCTTCTTTAATTTATATCAAGCAAAAGCCATCTCCTGCTGGGGAGGGACAGAAACCTGCCTACATTCCACACCTGACCCTGCTTCAGCATGAGGCAAAAGCCATATGCTACTAGGCGTGGGGCAAGAAAGCCTCCCACCCACCTATCCCCATCCCAGGTAAAGGGTGGCGGCTGCCAGGGCAGGAGTAGAAAGCCCACCCCCCTCACAAGCAGGCAAAAGCCATCTCTCCTAGGAAAGGGGTCATGTTTAGGATCTTATGCTGGTAAAAAGTATTTTTAAGAAAAGTAAAGGAAGGAAAACATTTGCCTATGAGGGTGGAGGAATAGGGTGTCTGTTGCTCTTGCTGGTCCCAAAGCCACAGAACATAAGTGACTGGGTAAGAAAAGCGAATGTCCCCGAGAGGGGCACTAGGCTCCCTCACGGCCTGCCTGGAGCACCCTTTCTGTGTGTGGACACCCACTGATTCCACCACGAATGTCTCTTACTCCTCTCCACCTTAGAATGCCCATGGAAACTCCAGCACAAGGGTGCCTGTCCTTGGATGTCTTAGCCATACCACTGATACCCGTAACCCCAACCAGCCCCAGCCCTGCCTCCCACCCTGGCTTCCCCACCGGCTTCTGTTCGTGGCCTACAGTTAAGTATTCATTGACCAGGGCTCAAAGTTCAGTTCTATGAACAAGGCGGTGTCTTGTTGCTACTTCCTGGATGGTTTCTTCTCAGCTAGAAAGTGAGTTCAGGGGGCTTATTCCCATTCCCTTCTTTAAACCACAGCATCGATAGATATCCACACCTGACATCTTGTTATATCACAAGCATCCAGGGTGATTCTGCAATCCCTTTCAGATATACTAGACACATCCCAAGCTGGTTACGGGCCACCCTATCATGATTTCCCAATATGAAAATACAGCCTTTCCTTCTTGCTTCTTACCCAAGCCCCCTAACACCCTTGCTGAAGAAATCAAAGCTGTATCTGTCAATGTACCACGCACTGTCTCACCCTGAGTTGCCCCTGGCATAGTTCATCTTACTGCTCCAGCTCCCTGTCTCCTACTCCTGACCTGCTTGCTGACCTTCCAGAGGGAAGAGAGAGGAAAACCAGTATTTACTGCACACATACTAGGCAAATATACACTCCATTCTCATAACTTCATTATTATCCCTCAAAAGAAACAAAAGCTCAGGGAACTTGTTAATGACCACATGGTTGGTAAATGGAGAACTGGGATTGAAACCACTAACCCCACAGGCCTGGCTTTTCCTCCATTCCTTGATTCCTCCTTTGAAGGCCTAAAGAGGTAAGGATGATGAGAGCAGTGTTGCCTCTCTCCATTCCAATTAGGCAATGTGGCAGAGGCTTAATCAGATGTATTTTTCCAGTTGTCTATCCAATGTATCAGTAAAGGGGCTAATGCTTCCCACTCTCTGCAGCTAATGGAGGAACTGACCAGACTCATAAGAGAGGTATTTTCTAGGCTTTGACAAAGTAACTCTCCCTCTTTTGGGGGATTTTTCCTTCGCTCCACTCCTTTATACCTTAGAAACTTGAATACTTAGCTACTTTCAATACATAGAGATTAAGAGAGACATAAAAGGAAACTGCTGTGGTTTAATGTCCCCTCTACAACTCATTTTGATTGAATTGCTCTTGCAACAGTGTTGAAAGGTGGGACCTTTAAGAGGTGACCAGGTCATGGGGGCTCTGGCCTCATGAATAGGTTAATGTCGCCATAGTGGGAGTGGGTCAGTTATCAAGGGAGTGGGTTCCTGATCAAAGGATGAGCCTGGGCCCTCCCTCTCTTGCTCTCTATCTCATGCACTTGCATCCTCGCCATGTGATGCCTTCTGCCGTGTTTTGATGCTGCAAGAAGGCCCTCACCAAATGCAGCCCCACAATCGTGGACTTCCCAGCCTCCAGACCAGTGAGTCAGCTCAGGCATGCTGTTACAGCAACAGACTAAGATAAAAATGAATTTGAAAGGCATAGGGGGCCGGGTGCGATGGCTCACGCCTGTAATCCCAGCACTTTGGGAAGCCGAGGCAGGCAGATCACTTGAGGTCAGGAGTTCAAGACCAGACTGCTGGGCAACATGGTGAAACCCCATCTCTACTAAAATACCAAAAAAAAAAGCCAGTGGTGTGTGCCTACAGGCACTACTTGGGAGGCTGAGGCAGGAGAATTGCTTGAACCCAGGAGGTGGAGGTTGCAGTGAGATGAGATCGCACCGCTGCACTCCAGCCTGGGTGACAGAGCAAGACTCTGTCTCAAAAACAAAGAAAGGCATAGGGAAGGTAAATCCTTTTAAGTTTCAAGACTAAGCTTGGATAGTGACCACTTTTAAAATAATATAGACATGAGGCAAATGCCTAAAGATTAGTCTGATTTAGCATGAGTCTACAACAACCAAAAGGTGAATCCAATTCAATATTCTCCTCAAAATTCACTTTGAATAGACATGGTTCAGGTTATAAACAGTAAAGCACGGGCTACTTTCAAACTAAGCTGCAATTATACTATATGCATGGACAAAAGAAAAAAAAAGTGTCCCTTTGATTTCTCAAAATGTATATTTAGGCCAGCAAAGAAACTGGTCCTCCCAGTTCCTGTAAAGCTGAGCCCACATCTTTTTTTCCCCTTGAATAAGCTCTAGTACATCTGTAAAGATAATAGAAAAAGACCGACAATTGCTTAAGAGCACCTAAGGTAGAATTCTGCAGTTAAAGCCTCTATTCACAGGCTCCATAAAGTTTTTCAGTAGAGATAAGAATGTGAAAAATGTTTTGAAGTTATAAAACCTGTGTTCTAACCTCCTTCATAATCTGGGTGTTCCAATCATTCACCACTTTTCAAGACACAGCAGAGGAAATTTAAAATTTCCAAAGTGCCAAATGATTTGAAGGACTATGAAAAGTTTAAGAAAATGAAACTTTAAAGCCTGTATTCTGAATACTGTTGGAAAATTACATCAACTTTCAATTTCCTCTCCAAATGTGAATAGCCTTAAAAAGAGAGGTACTCTCTATTCTGGGAAACTCATTCCAGAAATCCTCACCATTTTATTGTCATTTTCACTTATAATCAAATGACCTTTTACGATACTGAGTTTTAAAGACAGAATTTTTCTCCCCTTTTTATGTCATGCCTTTTCTACATACCTTTTAGAAGAAGAACAAAACAAAAACACAAAAACTTCCACTAATTTTCCAACATCTCAGGCTTTTTCCAGTTGACTTTGGATAGTTGATCATGGAATCAAAACTGCAGGCAGATTATTCATTTCCTATTCTTTTTCAAATTAACATGATTTGTGAACATTTCTATACAACGTAACAAACAGTGAAATATTTCTCGTTCAGAATCCCTTGAGGACATTTACATAAACAACCAAATTGCATAATGACTTGGGGATACTGAAGAATATCCTTCAAATGTGAAATTGGAAATAAACAAAATTATATGGGAAGAAAAATGTGAAGCCCTTAGCTATACGAAATGGTCTACTTTATGTACATGTGCATATCAACCCTCGGATACAGGATTTTCATCACGTGAAACTCAAAAATATAAATATGCAAACATAGAGGGACAGCACACTGGAAAAATACTATATGTGAAAATTAGAATTTTATATAGTTTGCAAGTATATTTTCATTTTATGAACCATATCCATATATACATGGTTTATATATTGGAAAAATATTATATGCAAAAATTAGAATTTTATATATTTCGCCAGTATATTTTCATTTTATGAACCATATAGATGGTTCATAAAATGAAGTATATATATATTTATATATATATTTACATATAAAAATAGTAAGCACACCGAAAAAGTGCTTAGCAATTACAATTTCATGTTTCCCATTAAATATTTATTTTATGAATCTGAACTCTGATTTCAAAATAATATGAAATCACATTTCCAGTATATGATATTCTCACATAAACCTTAAAGACAAATGTTTTTAATACTCATTGGAAAACAAATGATAAAATTCCAGCTTGACTTCTCCCCCCTGAAACACACTTCCAGAAAGCCTTGCCTGTTTAGGGAGGAAATGTAAGGATGGCACGTACATGGTGCAGGCTGTTTACATGGGACACTTATTAATTAAGCCTTGTAAACACGCAGAGGAGCACCAGACCACTTCACCCTTGCATGTGGCACTGCAGTCACCAAGGGTGGCCTTACAGCAGGTGGAATAAGAGGGGCCCATGACCCCCCCCTCACACACACACAGTGCAGACAGACAACAGGGGATATGGAGCTGAGTGGGGGAGGGGAACATTTAGAGGGCATCATCTTGCTGGGAGGGTTTATAAACACAATCAGCTGTAAACTCCTGAATGTGAAGAGAAGGACCATTTCCCTCTCTCCATCTATGAGATGAGAGCATTCTATATTGGTCACTCCATCTGACTCCTGATACGACAATGACTCAGAGATTCATACAAGCCACGTCCCGAGTTGCAAGAGTTTTTCAAAAGAAGGCCAGTTGCCCTGTCTTCAGTTCCTGCGTTTCCCTCATTTCTTTTATTTATTCACTTAACAAACATTTACGGGGTCCTTATGTGCCAGGCCATTGTAGGCCTTGAGGATACAGTGGAGACAAACCCCAGACATATTCTCTGGCCGCACGAAGTGCATAATCAAGCCAGGGAGATGATGGAGTGCTAGGAAAGAGTTTCACAAGGCAACTCAGGGAAGACTCTCCTGAGATCTGAAGGACAAGTCGGGGTTAAGTAATGTCAGGAGACTTTCCTAGGTGAATCCTGCATGTGCAAAGGTCCTGCAGTAGGACGTAGCAGGGGAAAATCAAGAAGGCCTGTGTGGCCAGAGCCAGAACAAAGTGAGGAATGATGGAGAAGCAAGAGGAGCAGGTAGGGCCTCCTCAGCCACACTGAAGGAGTTCTGGGAGTCAGGGAAAACCTCTGAGGGTTTGGGGGCAGGGTGGGAGAGTTGTGGGGGCTGGGAGGCTTTATCTGATTTACATTTTGGAAATTTTATTCTGGCTCCAGAGGAGAGAACATTCAGCATGAAATCTGAGTTGATATAGGTAAGCTAGTTAGAAGACTACTACAGAAACCTACGGGAGATAATTTTGTGGCTTCTATAATGGTGTTAATAGAGGAGTTGGACAGAAGTAATAACAAGAGGTATTTGAGAAGTAAAGTCATCAGGACTAATGATAGATTATGTATAAATTTCTGTTAGGGTTGATGCCCAAAAATGAATATGGACTCTGGCCAACATGGAGGAGAACCAGGTCTCTAGAATATCCCAGGAATGGTAAGAACCGAGAATCAAGATCTTGTAATTCAGTTTGATACCATGCCTAAGGTTTCTTTCTTCCTTTTCCAAGAAGGAGAGTAGAAATGGAGAAATGGATTGAGAAAGAAGAGAGGGGAAGGAGAATTACTCTTGATTCTAGGGAGATTCTATGGATCTACAAAGTACCAGCCTTCTTTGGCAGAAAATACTATAATCTGAAAAGTCAGCAATTGCAACAGTATCATCTTATTCCACAGACTCTAAAATCAAAACTCCAGCCCCTGCCACAGGATTTATTGGGAAGACACACTCTCTAACGATAATAAAAATGATGATAATAATAAAAAAGTTCATACCATCACCATCATCAATAATATAAAATAATTACCATTTATTCAGAGCCTTGTAGAAGACAATCTAACAGGCATGTTTAATCCTTACAAAACAATGAAGCTCAGAGATGTTGAATCAAAATCTGTGCTAGCAAGGGGACCAAAATAGCCTCCTTCTGGGTCTACCGTTCTGCTCAAAGCTCTAAGACCCCTTTCACGATTTCAGTTCTAAAATTGTTCTTGCCTATTTGGGTGAAGGGGTATGTTTACTCCTGAGAACACCTTGGTCTCTTTTAATTTCTTCATGCTTCCCAAGCATAAAACCTGGGACAATATATTAGCATTTCCTCCCACCCTGGCCCTCAATTCTCATCACTTACAAATCTGGCTGTAGTTAAGAGCCAAGAGAGTGTATATAAAATTCTCCATATAGAGGGAAACAGCATGAGAGAGAGAGAAAATGAATCAATGTGCGACTTAAAGTGATCTCTGAAGCCCTTAGCCCTTAATTTTGAATTGAGTTGCTGCAGATAATCTTTCCTACCCATACTTTTATGCCCAGATCCATCAAAGTCTTGCTCCATTGAGCCTTAAATAAACTTACATATACATTGTGTTCTCACAAGTGAAAAATTAAAATGACAAAAAGATAATTTCAAAAATATGGCAGATGGTTTATTCTTGATTTGCTGATTTATTAAATTCTATCTAAACTTTCAAAGTAATTCATCTTTGTAAGAACTACAATTCCTTGGGGTTGGGGGGAAGCATTGTGATGATGCCTTAGGTTAGCTTCCCTAGAAGCAGAGTCTGGGATAGGGATTTGGATGCAGTTCTCCAGAGAAGCAGCAGCTATGAGCCTTAGCAATGTACACTCAACAAGCGCTGGGCAATGGGAGCATTTGCCCCGCATGGGGACTTGGGCAGGATGTCAGCAACATGCACTACAGGCTGTTTTCACAATGTGAAGTTGCTTACATGGAAAACTTTTCAGTATATTAAGGGTCTGTGAGGTATTATGCACCCTCTCCCTTTACAGATGAGAAAACTGAAATTTAAGAGTGATAGAATCACTCATGCAAAGCCAGAGAAACAATTAGCAGAACCAGTACTTTAACCCAAATCTTCAAACTTCAACTTCCATCTATTTGACCTGACAGACAGAGTCAACCTGACAACCTGGAAACTCTCCCAAGAAAAAATACCTAGAAATGTTGGATAAAATATAATAAACATCCTATTACAAGCTTGGTTGGGCTCAGAGAGAGAATGAGATATGCCGGGGCCAAAAAGAAAGGGGAGAGTGACTGCTAAGCACGTGCTGATGCTCAGGAAGCCCCAGGAGGATGAAGGTGAGAAACCAGGAGCTTGGAAGTTGATGGCCAAAGAGGGTTGAGGGTTTAATCTTGGCTGCAAAAAGTGGAGTGGAATGAGAAGCAAGTACCTCCTGTAAAACAGAGACCTTCACACATCTACCACACCCTGTGCAAGGATGCTGGCCTCATTATGGGCTCTGGGTAGAAAAAGAAAGAAAGAAAAAAGAAAAATCCTCCCAGAAAATTCATAATTGGAAGCTCACTGCCATTTGGGTTGTGAAAATCTACCCTACCATCTAGTCTAGGAACCCTCATTATAAGAGATTAACATAAGTGGTCTCAGATCAAAGATGTCCTGGAGCACTTGTCAGAAGTAAACACTAAAACAACTCTGTAGAGAAACACCCTTAACAAGACCCCATGAAATCCCACAGATGAAGTACACTGAAATCAAATCAAAGCTATAAAATTAAATTAAATCAAAGCTATAAAATACCTCCGGGGGAAAAATCCCCCAGGAATGCATCAATAGACACAATACACAGCAAAACTAGATCCTCATGTTCTCAAAACCCAAATGTTCTTTCTACTATTTAACTTCCAAGAGACTAAGCTGATGAGGCAGCTTCACTCCTGATCAACCTCACTGATGGAGTTGCAAGCTATGCTCCAGTTCATTAACTTCAAAGATCTATTCAGCTTGTCAAAAAAGTTGCTCTTTGAATTTGATTTTAAGAGAAAAGTGGAAGCTCCTCTAATTCCTAAAAATAGAAGAATTTACCAATATCTTTCTTAGATAATTTATATATAGATGCAGCCAGAGGCAAGCAAGTGGAATAGTTTTCTTCTTGAATTCCCTCAGGGTTTTAAGATTCCATGAGGATTCCTCCAGAGCCACGTGTCTCCAAAAGCTTTCCAAAAAAAAAAAAAAAAAATCTGATCTGAAAATGTTATGTAATCATTGGCTATAATCAAAAAGAGGGTGGGTGAGGAGGCTGCATTCTGTGCCAACCAAAACAGTAACTATGCAAGAAAAACCCTACCCCTTTTTTTTGGCAATCCCTCGAATTGTGAATCAGAGATGATACAAATATACCTTGCAAAAATCTAAAGTGGCCCATTATAAGCAACTATATAATCATTCCTGGTAACCAGTAACACAGGTCACAGATGATAGCCCAAACTCTCATACCATAAGACAAGGACACTTTCCAACTCAAACTCAAAGCCAGATTCTTAAATAAATAAGGGGAAAGGAAGTTCTTTTCCTGCATAAAAAGATTATTTGACTGATTTTCAATGCTCTGCTCTAATTAAGGACAAAAGATGGGGGAGGAAGAAAGATGAAGTAAAAATGTGAAGTAAGGGAAAGAAGGGAACCTTCAGTTCTGACTATGATACAGGCCCTGTGTTCGGTAATTTGCAAATAGTATTTCAGTGAATCCTCACAAAATCCTTATGAGGCTGGCTTCTGAACCAGACTTACAGATTTAAAAACCCAGTGAGGGTCAGTAACTGCCCATAGAGCACCACTGAGGAAGAGCCTTATCCATGTCTTTCTGATGCCAAAGCCCAGCATTTTTATTAGACTCTGTTCATAAAATCCATATTCAAATTAAAGACTCATGGAAGCCAGGAAAGTAAAGAATCTTCCTCATCAGGATGCAGACAGCTCTCGTATTCACCTTAGGGTTTGCAATTTTAATGTCAACTATTTTTATAATGGTACCTGACAAATTTAATAGCATTGATATTTATTGAAACACAAGAGAGAGAAAGAGGGCGAGAGGGTGTGAGAGAGAGAGTTCCTCTGATACCTCCTTCTAATTCTACTTCCCCATACAGGCCAAGATTAAGATTCAAAATATTTTGCAATGAACATCACCACCAATCAAAAGGATGCCAGCAATATTTTGCATATAGGTAAAATAAAGGATTAAGTACAAGCTTTATCAGCATCTAGGTACTTTCTGATAAAGAATGAGTATACAAATAGGAATTGCAGGAAGAGAGAGGTAAGAAATTGGCAAGAAAATAAGAGAAAAAGGGAAGGAAGGAGGGAACGGGGTTGGAAAAGAAAAGGAGTGATGGGGACCTAAGTGCAGATAAAAAAGGCAAACTAGAACACTCTTTTTCTTAAATGGTTTAAGTAGGGAGGGATGCAAATACATTCCCTGAACAAGAAGGGACCCCTGAGAGTAGAGTTTTACCACTCAGTTGCCGGGAACCACCAACTTCGCCCACCTTATCAATGCTTCCAGCTAGTATCTATTAACTGACCACTTTGGGCCAAAAACCTTGCTACAATGATTGACAGACACAAAGGAAAGCACACAGTTGCCTTGGCCATCAGGGAGCTGAGCGTCAATCTGTGGAGATAACAACTTGTAAGCAAATAACTCCCCCATCCCATGCCTCAGAGAAGTCTTTTAGTGTGTGACCACGCTAAATTACTACCTTAACCTGGGATGCCTGCCCACCTTCCCTCTATTATCCAAACCTACGTAAATTTTAAAGCCTTTATTTAAATCCTATCTCCTGGCCGGATGCGGTGGCTCATGCCTGTAATCCCAGCACTTTGGGAGGGCAAGGCAGGTGAATCACCTGAGGTCAGGAGTTCGAGACGAGCCTGGCTGACATGGCAAAACCCCATCTGTACGAAAAATACAAAAATTAGCCGGGCATGGTGGTGCATGCCTGTAGTCCCAGCTACTTGGGAAGCCAACGCAGGAGAATCGCTTGAACCCGAGAGGCAGAGGTTGCAGCGAGCCGAGCTCGCACCACTGCACTCCAGCCTGGGTGACAGAGCGAGACTCCATCTCAAATAAATAAATAAATAAATAAATAAATAAATAAATAAATAAATAAATCCTATCTCCTCCTGCATTGCTTTTCCTGACCACTCCAAGCCTCGTTCATTTCCCTCTCCTCTGTCATCCTAACACTAAAGAGTAACAAATGTTTATGAGCACTGACTCTGGGCTAAGCACCTTCGGCAGTGTTTGGCCCTGGTGAGCATCCCTTCTCGAAGCTCTCCCCTTCCCTGGCCCCCATAACATCACTGTCCTGGTTGTCCTCCAGCATCTGTGTCCTTTTGAGGCTCATCACTTAAATATGAGTGGTCCCCAAGGATCCATCCTTGGTCCTAGTTCTCACTTACACTCGCTTCCTAGGCTACTTCATCCCCATCCTCTAATTTACAGGGCAATCATGCTGATGATCCACAGCCTCTATCTCCAGGCCACGGCATGCTCCTGAGAGCGTGATCTGTATCATTTCCTCTGAGATAACCCAACCCACCTGCACCACAAACTCAGCCTTCCCCAAACACAGCCCGTTAGCCTCCCTCCCATTCCCCACCACTAAGCCCACTCCTCTTCATATATTAGCAAAATGGGGAAACAGAACAAACCAATGAAATCTCTTCTTTCTAAAAGTAGCCACTCTTCCCCTTGGCTCTGAGGGAAGCTCAAAGCTGAGCTGTGTGGTTAGACTCACCCTGAGTCCACATTCAATCTACCAAGTCCAGGAGATTCTCATTCTCTAATGTCCCGTTCTGCCCTCCATCATGTGCCTGCTCGGTGCAGGCTCTTTTCTTCTCTGGGCTGGATTACTTGTATATCTGCCCCCAGCCTCCACCTCAATCTCTTGCACACCATTCCCCCAACACTGGCTTCCGGGTGAACACTCTCAAATTCAAACCTGACCATGTTGCCCACCTACTTCAAATGGTTTGCCATCCATTAGAATGATGGCCAAACTCCCAACCCCTTAATGGAGTACACCAGTGTGCTCTTTACAAACTTGCCACTGCTTTACCTATCTGGCCTCATCATTTGCCACCACTCCTACCCTCCTAGCACCCATCTCTTCATCCCCTAGGCTCTAGACATGTTGAATGGTGGGCTGTTCTCAAAATCATCACACTGACCTTCTCGCATATTGTTCTTCCTGTCTGAACTGCCTTCCTTCCCTCCTTCCTATGAACAACTCCTCGTCGTCTTTCAAAACTCAATGCAAATATCACCTCCTCTGGGAAGACCTTCACGTTTATTCCAACTACCAACCCTCTACGCTCCCACAACATTCGAAGCATACATTTTCCATCACATACCTTATCACTGTGTACTCTGAACACTCACTTTTCTTACTGTCTTCCCTTCAGAACAGGTGCTTAAAATCATTAAGGCTTTGTATTCCCAATGCATACCACAATGCCTAGCACATAGCAGGTGTTCCATAAAAGCTTGCTGAATAAATCAATAACATATTAGGAATGTTTTTTGACACAGTTCTTTGTTTTTACAATGTATTGACCTTTGGATTTATTTGTAAGAACTAAAGTATATAAAGCAGCATATAAAATAGTGCTTTCTATTATTTTGTTGTTGCTGTTGTTTTTGTGGGGTGTGTTTGTTTGCTTGTTTGTTTGGTTTTTGTTCGTTCATTTTTAGAGACAGGGTTTCATTCTGCTGCCCAGGCTAGAGTGCAGTGGTGTGATCACAGCTGACTGCAGCCTCAAACTCCTGGGTTCAAGTGCTCCTCCCACCTCAGCCTCCTGAGTAGCTGGGGCTACAGGTGCATGCCACAACACCCAGCTGACAGTGCTTTCTAAACTATTAAGAATTATCGGAGAAGGTTGGGCGCGGTGGCTCATGCCTATAATCCTAGCATTTTGGAAGTGGCTGGTGGACCACCTGAGGTCAGGAGACCAGCCCAGCCAAGATGGTGAAACCCCGTCTCTACTAAAAATACAAAACACAGCCGGACATCATGAGAGGCGCCTGTAATCTCAGCTTCTCGGGAGGCTGAGGCAGAAGAATTGCTTGAACTGGGGAGGCAGAGGTTGCAGCGAGCTGAGATCACGCCATTGCACTCCAGCCTGGGTGACAGAGGGAGACTCCATCTCAAAAAAAAAAAAAAAAGAAAGAAAAAAAAAGAATTATCAGAGAAAGTTGGTTTTTAAAGGGCAACACTGCGGCATGAAGAGAGCCTGTACCGGGGAAGCAGGTGTACCTGGGCTTCACCTTGAAGCCTAACGGGTATCAGTTTTTCACTTCAGTGTGCTTCACTCTCTCCCTTCCAGCTCTTTTTTTTTTTTTTTTTTTTTGAGACAGAGTCTTGCCCTGTCGTCCAGGTTGGAGTGCAATGGCACAATCTCGGCTCACTGCAACCTCCGCCTCCCAGGTTCAAATGATTCTCCTGCCTCAGCTTCCTGAGTAGCTGGGATTACAGGCCCGTGCCACCATGCCCATCTAATTTTTGTATTTTTAGTAGAGACAGGGTTTCGCCATGCTGGCCAGGCTGGTCTCGAACTCCTGACCTTGTGATCTGCCTGCCTCAGCCTCCCAAATGCTGGGATTCCCTTCCAGCTCTGAACCTACGATTTGAATTATAAAACTTCAACTTATATACAATTATCAAGAAATGTTTCTGTTATCAAGAAAATTTCTGTATATAAAACTTCAACTTATATACAATTATCAAGAAATGTTTGACCAAAATCTTATGTCCCTTGTAGGTGTATGGATAAATATACTGAAATAAAGGGCAAAGTGCCATGCTTCTCATCTCAATCCTCATCCTAGAGAGGATGAGGATTCAAAACTACCCTTCAGTTTCTTGGGCTGTGAAACCACATGGGAGCAGTCTGCCCATGCATCTCAATGGGAATTTTGGTTCAGTTATCCACCACGCTGTCCTATCTTGTTTGTTCAGTGATTAAACCACAGTTACTTTAGGCCTAAACAAGATTAACTAAACTATAAATATTTTCCTGAGGATAGCATATGCAGGTGTAGTTAAAAGCCAACCTTTTGTTCTGCTTATAATAAATTGTCTCTGGAAATAAAACAAAATTAATGGTTGTTTATCACTTTAACCAGCCCATAATGAATCGGCAAAATAAATGAGTCAATATTATTACATTAACATTTATCATACCTGACATAACAGGTATACAAATCAAGTCTGTGTCATGGTTTTGTAGGTCTGTTAGAAGGCAAAAATACATCATCTCAGCAAAGATGGAAGATTTTAGAGCAGAACAAACCATGGACTACAGACCCACGCCCATCCCACAACCCCAATGGAAGAAGCTATTCTACCTAAGGGTATAGTTGGGTTTTTTTAAAAGTCCCTGGGTAAAATACGGCAGGCGTTGAGAGGACTTTTTTTTCATATATAGTAGAGAAAAAAAACTTTTTAAGACTTAGTAATGTGCCCTGCCCAAAACCTACTCCTTAAGAAAACACGTTCACACTAAGTCCAAGAAATCAAACAAGGAGATACTTTGCATCACAAATCAGAAGCACATCTGCCATGAGATGCAAGTGCTTGTGAGCAAAGCAGCAGGCCAGGCCACCCTTAAAGTTAACCAGCCAGGACAGGCCTCTCACCGTCAGGGCACTTCCTGAACACATCGAAGACCAGGCAACTGAGCCTCTGTCTCCAGCCACACATTGGTATCACAAGCTGGGGACACCCTCCTGTCCCTTCTCATTCAGCGCACACCTCCATCCCAAGCCTACTTCTCAAATATTTCTTACTATGGCTTTGTAAAGTTTTGAAATTTAATTTTCCATGATGAAAAACATAGTACAAATCATATTACAGAAAATTACAGAAAGGCTTCTTTGCAACTGGACCAGAAACAGAAGTCAGGAAACTGAAGACTGGTTAGGCTCTGCCTCAACAACAGAGCCCTTTAATATTTAAAAACAACATGAGTCAGTCTTTAGTATGACTGACTGCCTTTCCTTAGAATGTGGAAAAGACAACGCAGCCGTCAAAGAGGCTGTGGACCTGTGTTCTTAGCCAGTGAATGCTCAGAGACGAAAAGGAGTGTTTAAAGGATGAAGGATACCCACAGCAGTGTGGTAGAAACAGAAGGAATAAGTTCCCCAACTTCCACCCTTCATTAATTATTCCATGTATTTAAGGGCCTCAAATGAAAGACCTTCCACACAAAGCTTTTGTTGGATCATCCAATGTTCTGAGTTTGTTATTCCACCCGATGTTCTTTCTGTACAAGCAGCCACTTCTATCTGGCCAGAGCTAGGTAAATGGTCTGGCTCTGGGATCGAGCAAGCAACATAGGAGCTAAATTTTCTGGCAGTAGGGCTTGCTGGTCTCCCAGGAGTTCATCAACTATTTCTAAATGGGAGGACACTGACTTTTAAAAAAAGGTTGTCTTATAAGATCATCAAATCTCCTAAAGCTGACAACACTTACAAAAGAAAGAAAAGGATTCTGTATTTTCTAATCACACCACTCTAGCATTTTTTACTCAAAAAGCAGCTTCATTAAAAATAAATTTCTCTTCAGTGGAATAAAAAAGTAAGATACTCTCAAAATTCAAATAATGCAGTTACTAGAAGAAAAACATTGTCACCTGCTCTTCAATCACAAGAAGTATAAGAAACTTAAAGCTGTTCTGAGGAAAGAGAAGGTTCATCTTGAGCCATCAAACACCACTCACCTAAAAAATGTAGGTAATGACTCAAGAGTTTTCTAGAACATCAATTTGATATTCAACTAACAGAGATAAAAATTATTCCCAATATGACAGCATCAAATAATTCAGGAAAGTTGAAAGTATCTTGGAGAAATCTTGTGATCAGCACTGGAAAATATAGAAGTGTAAGTGTGTGTTGGTACAACCACTCCAGAAAACTGTTTGGCAGTGTCTATGAAAGCTGAACAGAAACATACCATACAAATCAGCATTTCCATTCCTAGGTACTCCCCAACAGAAATATGCGCTGATGTTAACCAAAACAATGTTCACAGCAGCACTATTCAGAATAGTGCCAAACCAGAGACAACCCAAAAGTCCATCAATCAACAGTAAAATGGAAGGTGGTATATGCAAACAATGGAACTCTGTAAAGCAGTGAAATTGAACAAACTGCAGCCAAAGAAACAATATGAATGATTCACAAATATAATGTTGAGCAGAAGCAGCCACGAACTCAGAAGGAGACATACTATATTATTCCAATTGCAGTCATGAGCCAAATATACAATGATGGGCCCACAAGATGATAATGGAGCTGAAAAAGTCCTATGGCTTAGAAATGTCATAGCCATTGTGATGTAGTGCACTGCATTACTCACCTGTTGGTGGTGATGCTGGTGGAAACAAACCCGCTGCACTGTCAGTCATATCAAAGTCTAGCACATAACATTTCTCAGAATGTGTCCCCATCATTAAGCAACACATGACTGCATATGAAGTTCCAAAAAACAGGCACTCCCCTCTGCAGTTAGAGGCGGTGGAGGGTGAGGAGCGGGGTTTCTGGGGACCTGGTCTATCCTGTTTGAGCTTGGTTTGGGTTATATAGGTGAACTCACTTTGTGAGAATTCAGTAAGCTGTCACTTACGATTTGTGTACGTTTCTTTATGTGTTTCACAAACATCACCCTTATTTTTAGTAACTTTTTTTTTACATATTACAAAAGTAACTCCTATTCAATGTAGAATATATTAAAAATACACATAAGAAAAAAATTACTTGCTCATAATCTCTTCACCCAGAGATAACTACTGGCTACATTTTTAGAATAAATATACAGGGATCATTCCCCATCACTATAATCTTGTTTCTCTTAATATTAAAAATCATTTCATGTCATTAAGTGGTCCTCTCCATCTTTCTCAACTGCTGTATCACAAGTCATACCATACACATACAGTACAATAAATTATTTAATTACTCCTTGCTTTTCTTGATGTTTAGGTTGCTTATAATTAATCATTATTGCAATCAACACTGTAAGAATCATGTCTGTAGCTAGACATTTAACCACATCTATGATTATTTCCTTAAGATAAATTTTCTAAAGAATGTTTAGATCAAAGGATATTTAAAAAATTATCCCCAGGAGGAAGTTTTGCTAATTTACTTTCCTATCAGCTGTGTTTGAGTCCCTATTCATGTAACATTAATTTTTGAATAGTACAGCAAAAGACAGTCAAAGCAATGTTGTGTTAAACATTAAATTTGTCTCTCCCCACATATAGGAGTTTTAAAATAGATCCCAGAAAATGGCTAAAGTTAAACTATAACATTTCCCATAAATTGAAAGGCCCAGCTACATGAGACACACATCTCTGCCTGAAACGTGAGCTCCAGCAGTTTTGGACAACATCCTTGAGCCACAAGCTGACAGCAAAAAGGTGACACAGGGAAGGCACTTTATGGCCAGGTGGACCTCATGTTCCCTTTCGGAAGATTTTTCAAAGTTGTCTTGATCTCCAGTCCGAAGTGTCTGGGAGGATAGTTTACACAGTTCACAGGCCCAGGCGACTTTGGGGTTTGCTGAGCACTGAGGGGCTTGGTGTTAGCAGGAGAGCAAGACTGTGAGCTCTCATTGCCAGCCCGGGGTCAGCTCTGAATGACGCGCAGCCTCTTGCTTTTTGGTCAAGTATGAAACTCACATAACTTGAATCTATTTTGGTCTGCACGGTGCCAAGCATAATTTATTCAAGGATAGAAACTATTTTCAAACTCACATTAATGGGAAGTATCATTCTCTAGGTCATCAGCAACAGTGAATACCAATATCCTGAAATTCCATAAGATTGGAAAGAAGCAGAGAGAGACATCCATCTCATCCTTTGAGCTACCTGCTGACTCCTAGGCTCTCGTCCCCTCTTCTCAGACCCACTTTCTCCGCTTCCTCTGAGGATTTTACAATCTCTTTCCTCTTGGATGCTGCTTTCCAGAACCAAAGGTAATTAGATTAGACTATTTGAGAGTGGGGTTTCCATTTGAGTTTCCTAAAGTAAGTGTGCAAGCTTAGATACAGCATCCTGCATCATGTGATTGACGCGTTGGTCCTGACTTACTCGCTCAACAATCGTTTACTGAGTTTTGTGCTGATAGATATGAGTTCCCATGCAATGCATAAGACTGGCAAGAAGAAAACAGGAAAGCTAACCTCCAGGATCCTGGTGTGAAATTCCTGGATTTACATGTCCCCCTTATTGTTACTCTAGACTGAGAGGAGGCAAGAGGAAGTATTTATTATTTCCATCCCAAGAAAAACAGAAAATCTAGGAAAAGTGGTCACAGAACTTAGGACAACAAGAGTATTGTACTGAAATGTGCTTCTCACAGTGCTTAGTGATCAGTACTGTTGCCAGCAGTACTGATTACAGAATAGAACTCATGTTTGTTTTTTCCCCAACGAGCAATTGAGTGGAAATAATGACCTCGAGTGGCATTTCTCTGACCCTACGCACTTCTTATGTGTTGTCCACCAATAAATGTAAACTCCAGAAAACATATGTAACAAAAATACATTTATTCACATGATAGTTTTAATATGGAAGATTGTCTAAAACATAGAGTCCACATCCTAGGAAAATATAATGGAAGAGCAATATTGAATTCTTCTCCTCTATCTTTGTGACCAATGCTCATCCATACATTCAGCAGAGTTTCTCAACCACAGCACTCCTGACATTTGGGGCCAGATAATTCTTCCTGCGGGGACTGTCCTGTGCATTGCAGGACATTTAGCAGCAACCCTGGCCTCTACCCACTAGATGCCAGTAATAATCTCAAGTCTCCAGGCAATGCCAAATGTCACCTGGAGAACAAAGTCACCTCTGTTGAGAACCACTGCACTTGAGGGAGTCAGAGTGGTGGAGTCAGAAAAGCACTGGATTGAAAAAGGTTCCAGTCCAGATTCAGTAGTCAGCGAACTGTAACCCTGGTCACTGATGTGTTGTGAGGTTCCACTAACGCATGCACCTTTAACTGTTGCGCAGACCCTGAGGGAGAGATGTGCATGTACTCAGATACAACCTACAAAGGAGTGGAGACGCAGGAACGGGCAGAGAGAGAAGGCAAACTGCGATGCAGCTGCAACGGAGCTCAGCCTGTCCCACAGGAGCTCTGGAACTGGGATGGCCCATCAGAGTTGTCCCAGATTGACGCAAGGGGATCAGACCTTTGTATCCCCACATCAACCAGGCATTGGATGTGGGATGCCCCGAGAGGAGAGGCATAACCTTGGGCAAGGAGGTTTCCTTCCACCCGGGGCACAGCACTCCTTCCAGGCTGAAGGAGGGACCCAGCCATGACACATCAGTAGCCATGCTCAGAAGCTGGCAGCCTGAGTGCCTCTCTGAATGGTGGCACATCACAGCATCCGCTACAGCACCTTAACAGTGCAGGGCTGACATTCACCAGGCACAAGGTGGGACGTGGAGGTGATTCAGGGCACGGACTTCAAAATCAGATTCGCCAAGGAGGTATGCCATCTACCCCTGGGCAACTGCCTTACCCTCATCTGAACCAGTGGCCTCTTTTTCAGAACCTTGTGGTCTCTACTATTCCAGAAACAGCAAATATAGTGAAGGATTATTCTACATCTGACATCATGAGGCGCTGGAGAGAGCAGACAGCAAAACGGGGTCTCTACTCCCAGAAGCTTTCATTCAAGTTGGAGGCACAGAAGAGCACGGAGTGAGATTAGCACGGGCATGAAGGGATCCAAGGTAACCACTCAATCCACCCAGCGAGGCTGCCGCCTTAGGAGGAGACGCTACATGAACACTGTCAGGGAACGAGCTACAGGAAGCAGCTAAAGTCTGACACCGCTGCAAGGATAACTACGATAGCAATGCGAATGCATTATTCCCAGAGAAAGAAAAGAGCTAAAGAAATCAGCCTTCCCAGACAAAAAGGATAGGCACTTAAAGCTGGAAAAAAAAAAAAAAAAAAAAAGAATCCTGAAATCTTGATGACAGAAAAAAGCTTTTGGTTTTCACTGACATGTGTGATATTTATTTATGAGTCTTCATTATGAAAATATTTTTGGCCAGGCACAGTGGCTCATGCTTGTAATCCCAGCAATTTGGGAAACTGAGACGGGTGGATCTTTTGAGGTCAGGAGTTCGAGACCAGCCTGGTCAACATGGTAAAACCCTGTCTCTACTAAAAATACAAAAACTAGCTGGGTGTGATGGTGGGCGCCTGTAATTCCAGCTACTCGGGAGGCTGAGGCAGGAGAATCACTAGAACCTGTGAGGTAGAAGCTGCAGTGAACTGAGATGGCATCACTGCACTCCAGCCTGGGTGACAGAGTGAGACTCTGTCTCAAAAAATATATATTTTCAATGTTGCATTATTTTCTTTTAATTCAATGATCAAAAACATTTATATAAATAAAATACTTTTGAAAGTGTGTGTGTGTGTGTGTGACAGAGAGAGAGAGAGAGAGATCTGCACAAGAACTCTAGATCCTTGCTACTCAAAAGTGTGGTTCATATAGATGCTTCCATTGGATGCAGCTTCTAAGAAATTCAGTGGGGTTGGGGTGGGCCTGAGATTCTGCATTTCTAACAGTTCACAGGTGATGCTGATGCTGCTGACTCAGAACACACATTGAGGAGGACAGTTTCTAGATCATTCAGCTAAAATGGTTGTTAAAATTCAGGTGAAGAAATAATTAAGCCTTCTGGAAAGAAAAAGAAATATGGAAACAATATTGTGCCAAGAACCTACTAGCTTAAATGCTGCTGTCTTAGCAGCAAAGTGAACCCTAATTAAAACTCTCAGCAAACCAAAAGATATTTCCTTCAGCATTTAAACGTTATTGCCACTGGATCTAAGACAACGCTAAGTAGGTATCATTCACGGGCAGGCATAGGTAGCTACATGGACTCTGGATGTATTATTTACAACATAAATACCACAAAACAAGACCTGAATAATATTATTCCATGTGAAAATGGGCCAGCCCTTAACCACAGCATTTTCCTGAACTAAACTGGCACTCACAACCATTCACTTCAAATGTCAGAGCTGAGCCCTTAAGTAAAAATAATTTGCTACAGACATCATGTTGATGAGATCGTTACTGAACATTTGTAATAAAGGAGTAAGATTTGATCTTAAAATTTGATCTCAAAATTAGTTGAGTTTCTCTTGACAATTTTATTCTAGATGCCTGGCATCATTCAAGGATTTTATCTTTTTTTTAAGAGCTCTTAAGACACGTTATAGGTCAACATTTTGGATCATTTTTTATCACAGCCACGCAGATTGGATGTGTCAGAAAATTATTATATGAGGATAATAAGTGATCTGTACAAACGGCTCAAGTTTATGAATGTAAGCAGAACTTTATGAAATGAATTATAGCATAATAACAGCATTTTTTAAAGAAATTTCTGATTATTTCAGTGATATTTTCATATAATAACCTTTCCTCAAAGTGGCTCATATCTAAATAGTTTAAATAAGGTTTATCCTGGCTAATTAATAAAATAACTTTCACTAAGTGTGTGTGTGTATATATATATATTTTCTAGTTGAACGATGATATGGTTTGGCTGTGTCCTCACCCAAATCTCATCTTGAATTATACTCCCATAATTCCCATGTGTTGTGGGAGGGACCCAGAGGGAGACAATTGAATCTTGGGGGGCAGTTTCTCTCATACCGTTCTCGTGGTAGTAAATAAGTCTCACAAGATCTGATGGTTTGATAAGAAGAAACCCGTTTCACTTGGCTCTCATTCTCTCTCTTGCCGCTGCAATGTAAGAAGAGCCTTTCACCTTCCCCTATGATTGTAAGGCCTCCCTAGCCATGTGGAACTGTAAGTCCATTAAACCTCTTTTTCTTCCCAGTCTCGGGTACTTCTTTATCAGCAGCATGAAAACAGACTAATACAAGCAATCTATTTTTTAAAACTGACTTAAAAATTCAAGAATGTAAACTATTTTAAAATGATCTAACAGGAAGAAAGTACTCACAAAGATTTGTCATGTAATATCAGTGGCTTTGATTACAATTTTTTAATAGCACTGTCACTATTTGGGTTGTTCATGGATAGGAAGAATCAATATCATGAAAATGACCACACTGCTCAAAGCAATTTATACATTCAATGCTATTCCCATTAAACTACCATTGACATTCTTCACAGAATTGGAAAAAAACTATTTTAAAATTCATATGGAACCGAAAAAGAGCCTGAATAGCCAAGGCAATCCTAAGCAAAAAGAACAAAGCTGGAGGCATCATGCTACCCGACTTCAAACTATACTACAGGGCTACAGTAACCAAAACAGCATGGTACTGGTGCAAGAACAGACACATAGACCTATGGAACAGAATAGAGAACCCAGAAATAAGGCCACACACCTGCAACCATCTGATCTGAGACAAACCTGAAAAAAACAAGCAATGGGGAAAGGATTTCCTATTTAATAAATGGTGCAGGGAGACCTGGCTAGCCATATGCAAAAAATTGAAACTGGACCCCTTCCTTACACCATATACAAAAATCAACTTAAGATGGATTAAAGACTTAAATGTAAAACCCAAAACTATAAAAAACCTAGAATAAAACCTAGGCAATGTCATTCAGGACATATGCATGGGCAAAGATTTAATGATGAAGACAACAAAAGCAAAAATTGACAAATGGGATCTAATTAAACTAAAGAGCTTCTGCACAGCAAAAGAAACTATCAATAGGTAAACAAACTACCTACAGAATGGGAGAAAATTTTTGCAATCTATACATCTCACAAAGATCTAATATCCAGCATCTATAAGGAACTTAAATTTACAAGAAAAAAACAACCCCATTAAAAGCAGGCAAAGGACATGAACAGACACTTTTCAAAAGAAGACATACATGCAGCCAAAAAACATGAAAAAAAGCTCAACATCATTGATTATTAGAGAAATGTAAATCAAAACCACAATAAGATACCATCTCACACCAGTCAGAATGGCAATTACTAAAAAGTCAAAAAATAACAGATGCTAGTGAAGTTGTGGAGAAAAAGGAATGTTTTTACACTGTTGGTTGTGGAAGACAGTGTGGTGACTCCTCAAAGACCTAGAGGCAGAAATACCATTTGACCCAGCAATCGTATTACTGGACACATACCCAAAGGAGTATAAGTAGTTCTATTATAAACAGACATGCACGCATATGTTCATTGCAGCACTATTCACAATAGCAAAGACATGGAATCAACCTAAATGCTCATCAGTGATAGACTTGATAAAGAAAATGTGGCACAAACATACCATGGAATACAATGCATCCATAAAAAGGGATGAGATCATGTCCTTTGCAGGGACATGAATGGAGCTGGAGGTCATTATCCTTAGCAAACTAACACAGGAACAGAAAACCAAATACAGCATGTTCTCTCTTATAAGTGAGAGCTAAATGATGAGAACACATCGATACATGGGGAGGAACAACACACACTGGGGCCATTTCGAGGGCAGTGGGTGGGAAGAGGGAGAGGATTAGGAAGAATAGCTAGTGGATGCTGGGATTAATACCTGGGTGATGGGATGATCTGTGCAGTAAACCACCAAGGGACATGTTTACCTGTGTAACAAACCTGCACATCCTGCACACGGACCCCTGAACTTAAAATAAAAGCTGGAAATTTAAAAAAAGAAATAATAGTATAAAAACCCTTTTATCTAAAGTGAAGTTAGTCTAAAAATTGAGAGTTGAAACTCTTTGAGGCAAATTTAATGAAAAGAGAATCATATACATCCTGTTAGAAAAAAAAAAAAAAAAAGATCTGTCATGGTAGAATTTTCATTAAGCAAAAATGTCTTAAGATTGAGTTCCAATGGTACTATATTATTTAAAAAGCTAACATGATATTTTTGTCTGAACAGGGCAAAATAAAATAATTCTTGTTTTCTACCCCTCAAAATACCCATAAAAACAAATTCTATAATTCTACTTCTCTATATCCAATGACGGTTGCTCAATTCATACATTTTTTATAAGCAAGGGATCAATAATGAGTAAACGTATATTTTAAGGAACTACTTTTTTAACATACATGGTTTGGGTATCAGTTAGAGTGTATTCTTTTCCTAAGCATTTTTTTCCTCAACATCTTATACTATTCAAGTATTCAAGTGCTGCCCACAAAATATATAGAAATATCTTGAAATCTCATCCAAACGATTAATTGTGTTAGTATAGCTTTGATGTTAAGAATATTTTATTGTAATTCTTTTTAACCAGAAAGACATGTACTATACTTCTATTATCCAGAATGTTCAAATAATCAGCGTGCCATATTCTTCAACCACTTTGCACAAATGGTAGTTCACTGGTCATTTTAATAGTATGTAATTTCAATAAAGGCAAATTAATATAGCACTTTAGTCTTTATAAAGCAATTTTCATTTGCATTGCCTCATTTAACCCTCACAACAACCTTTGAGGTAGGCATTATCATAGTCCTCATTTGTATATCTAAGTAGTCTCAAAGATATTATGCAGTTGTCCCCAAATCATCTAGCTATTGAGTAGTAAAATCAGGAATCAAATCTTGGGCTGAGATGCTTTTCTCCTCTTGATGCATAACATGAAGTGTGACACAGACTATAAAAGATAATGGTCTATAGCATCTTAATGCCTAAATGCATGTATGCTTTTTTTTTTTTTTTTTGAGATGGAGTCTTGCTCTGTCACCCAGGCTGCAGTGCAGTGGCTCAGTCTTGGCTCACTGCAACCTCTGTCTCCCAGATTCAAGCAATTCTCCTGCCTCAACCTCCCTAGTAGCTGGGACTACAGGCACATGCCGCCAAGCCGGCGTGTATTTTAGTCAAGACAGGGTTTCACCGTGTTGCCCAGACTGGTTGCGAACTCCTGAGCTCAGGCAATCCGGCTGCCTCAGCCTCCCAAAGTGCTGGGATTACAGGCATGAGCCACTGCGCCCGGCCACATATATGCTCTTCATTATCCGTTAAATATTCCATGGCCATGCTCTGCTCTTCCTGAGTCTGCTAAGTCTTCTACACTTCATGTCCACTGCTAAGACATTTCAAAGTGCCTTGAAACAAAATGCAGCAACTTGCTTTTACCAGTCTATTGTTCCTACCTGACTTGAGGCAGAATGCTTGCCATTCACCAGGCATTCATCCATTCATTCAACAAATATTTACTGAGCTTTTACCATATCGCAGGCACTGTGCTTTCAGTTTTTCTAAGGGTGTCTGTGGACACACACACAAGATAAACAGCCAATATATATACAATTTTCCACTTGTTCTTTCCAATTAATACTCTGATTGCCACCAAATCTAATACCTTCCAGCCAGCTTAGATACAGACAGAGGTATGATTTGCCTGATATAGCTTCCCTTTTGGGAGACAGTTCCTCGTGAATGGGTACACATCTCACTCACTGGTGGAACTTGAGAGGATTTGAGATGGTGTGTTGGTTAGTAAATACTGCCTGGACTTATGTCGAGAGAATGTTATTTCCTTCAAAATTTTCATTCAATAATTCCGATTACATAAAAAGAGTGTCATCGTTTGGGGCTAGTGTTATGTTTAAACTCTTCATAACTTGATAATCTCTCTTTTTAGCAGAGAGAAAACTTCAGGTTCAGAAACTTAAGTGGGCAACTTTAGTTAAAATTTAATATATTTTTTCATAGCATTTATTTTTAGTGTTACCTTTTTCACAGTGAGTGAAATGTGGTTACATTTCCACATCGAATATGGATTACAGTTTCTTTTATAAATTATTCACATATAAAAGTCAGTCTATATTTAAAATGATGAAGCGTATGAGGGTTGGGGTTTCATGATATGCCATAAATTACGGAGGTAGGACAGAAATCACTGACATTGGGGAAAACTCATAGGCAGAGAAAGCAGTGGATTGATCAGCAGCAGCCTATTTCTAGGCCGGGTTGTGTGACTTTGAAGGTATCATTGAATCTTGTAGCTCATCATCTTCATCTGTAAAATGTGGGGTTGGATGAGATCTATAGTGCAACATTTTTCTGTCCCCAACCCCTTGGGGACAGAAAATTTCCACTGCACAGGGGAACCTTACTACTGCAAGGATGGCAGACTAGGAATTAGAAGGTTAGCAGGAAATGTGTAGTTATTTCAAGTTCCCCAGGCTTCCACTCCCAAGTGTTCATATTAAGAACATGCTTAGGGGTTGAGAATCACCAGACAAGTTCATCTCTAAGGCCTCTTCCAATTCTAAAACCACAAGAAGCTCTGATTTTACATATAAATGTGCGTGCACAGATATCAAGGACATTTGGTAGCTGTGAGAAGAAAATATGCCCATAATTTTTCCTGAGAAGGAAGAATTATTTAAAATAATGATACGTCTGCTTCTTCAGGGGAAAGGTGTACATGGGAAAAACTCCAGGAGAGAAATGCTTTTTGCTGGGTTGATTAAAACTTGCGCTGTTAGTCAATGAGAATATGACTTATCTGGCAAAACTATCAGATTACAGAAATGTTATTTGTGTATATGTGTGCCAGAGATATTGGAGGTTCAGTTCCAGACCACCAGAATAAAGCAAATATGACAATATAGTGAGTTTTTTAGTTATCCAAGGCATATAAGAGTTATGTTTATGTTACACTATAGTCTATTAAGTGTGCAATAATACACTTATGTCGAAAAATAATGTATATACCTTAATATAAAAATTGTAAATGCTTAATTGCTAAAAATGCTTACAATCATCTGAGCCTTCAGTGAGTCATAATCTTCTTGCTGGAGGAGGGTCTTGTCTCGATGTTGGTGACTGCTAATGGATCAGGGTGATGGTTGCTAAAGCTTGTGGTGGCTGTGGCACTTTCTTAAAATAAGACAACAACGAAGTTTGCCACATTGATGTACTCTTCCTTTCACGAAAGATCTCCATAGCATATGATGTGGTTTGACAGCATTTTACACAGAGTAGAACTTCTTTCAAAACTAGAGCCAATCCTCTCAAGCTCTGCAGCTGCTTTATCCACTAAGTTTATGAAATATTCAAAATCCTTTGTTGTCATTTCAACAATGTTCACCGCGTCTTCGCCAGGAGGAGATTCCGTCTCAAGAAGCCGCTTTTTTGGCTTATCCATAAGAAACAACTTGGCCGGGCACTGTGGCTCATGTCTGTAATCCCAGCACTTTGGGAGGCCGAGGCAGGTGGATCACCCGAGACCAGGAGTTCGAGAGACCAGCCTGACCAACATGGTGAAACCCTGTCTCTACTAAAAATACAAAAATTAGCTGGGCATGGTGGCAGGCGCCTGTAATCCCAGCTTCTCGGGAGGCTGAGACAGGAGAATCTCTTGAACCCGGGAGGTGGAGGTTGCAGTGAGCCAAGATCGCACCACTGCACTCCAGCCTGGGTGACAGAGCGAGACTCTGTCTCAAAAAAAAAAGGGCCGGGCGCGGTGGCTCACGCCTGTAATCCCAGCACTTTGGGAGGCCGAGGCGGGCGGATCACGAGGTCAGGAGATCGAGACCATCCTGGCTAACACGGTGAAACCCCGTCTCTACTAAAAATACAAAAAATTAGCCGGGCGTGGTAGCGGGCGCCTGTAGTCCCAGCTACTCGGGAGGCTGAGGCAGGAGAATGGCGTGAACCCGGGAGGCGGAGCTTGCAGTGAGCCGAGATCGCGCCACTGCACTCCAGCCTGGGCAATAGAGCGAGACTCCGTCTCAAAAAAAAAAGCAACTCCTCATCTGTTCATCTGTTCAAGTTTGATCATGAGATAGCAGCAATTTAGTCCCATTTTCAGGTTCCACTTCTAATTTTAGTTCTCTCGCTATTTCCACCACATCTGCAGTTACTTCTCCACTCAAGTCTTGACCCCCTCGATGTCATCCCAACTTCTTCCAAACTCCTGTGAATACTGATATTCTGACCTTCTTCCATGAATGACAAATGTTCTTAATGGAATCCAGAATGGTGAATTCTTACCAGAGGATTTTCAATGTACTTTGCCCAGATCCATCAGAGGAATCACTATCCATGGCAGCTATATCCTTATAAAAACTCCAGCCTGGGTGACAGAGCTGAGTTTCAAAAAAAAAGAAATGTATTTCTTAAATAAAAGGATATGAAAGTCAAAATTAGTCCTTGATCCATGGGCTGCAGAATGGATGTTGTGCTAGCAAGCATTAAAACAACATTAATCTCCTTGTACATCTCCATCAGAGACCTTGAGTGACTAGGTGCATTGTCAATGAGCAGTGACCTTTGAAAGGAATCTGTTTTTCTGAGCACTATTTTTTTAAAGCCCAATAAGGGGCTTAAAATAGTCAGTAAACCATGCTATAAACAGATATGCTGTCACAGGCAGAGTAGATTTGGCAAATTCTTAAGGCCCCTACAATTTTCAGAACGGTAAATAAACACTGGATTCAACTTTAAGATACCAGCTACATAAGCCCCTAACAGGAAAATCAGCCTGTCATTTGAAGCTTCAAAGCCAGGTACCGGGTTCTCCTCTGTAACTAAAGTCCTAGATGGCATCTTCTTCCTATAGAAAGCTGTTATGTCTACATTGAAAATCTATTGTTTAGTGTAGCTGCCTTCAACAATGATCCTAGCTAGATCTCCTAGATGACCTGTTGCAGCTTCTACATCAGCACTCACTGCTTCACCTTGCACTTTTATGTTCCAGAAACAGCTTCTTTCATTAAACTTCATGAACCAACCTCTGGTAGCTTCCAACTTTTCTTCTGCAGCTTCCTCACCTCTCTCAGCCTTCATAGAACTGAAGAGAGTTAGGACCTTGCTCAGGATCAGGCTTTGGCTTAACGCAATGTTGTGGCTGGTTTGACCTTCTATCCGGACCACTCAAACTTTCTCGGTATCAGTAATGAGGCTCCTTAGCTTTCTTACCATTCACGTGTTCACCGGAATAGCACTTCTCATTCCCTTCAACAACATTTCTTTTGCTTTCAAAACTTGGTTAACTGTCGCTAGAGACCCAGCCTTCAGTTTATCTCAGCTTTCGGTCTATTTCAGCTTTCAACATGCCTTCCTCACTAAGCTTAATCATTTCTAGCTTTTCATTTAAGGTGAGAAATGTGCAACTTTTCCTTTCACTTCAACACTTAGAGGCCATTGTGGGGTTATTAACTGACCTAATTTCAATATTGTTATGTCTCAGGGAATAGGGAGGTCCAAGGAGAGGGAGAGAGACAGGGAACCACAGGTAGGTGGAGCAGTCAGAACACACATATTTATTGAATAAATTTGCCTTCTTATATGGGTGCAGTTTGTGGCTCCCCCAAACAATTACAATAGTAACACCAAAGATCACTCATCACAGATCCCCATAACAGATATAATAATAATGAAAAAGTTGAAAATATTGCAAGAATTACCAAAATATGATACAGAGGCACTAAGTAAGCATATGTTATCAGAAAAAATGGTGCTGACTATTCACAATAGCAAAGACATAGAATGAACCTAAATGCCCATCAATGGCAGACTGGATAAAGAAAATGTGGTACATATATACCATGGAATACTATGCAGCTGTAAAAAAGAATGAGATCAAGTTCTTGCAGGAATGTGGATGGAGCTGGAGGCCATTATCCTTAGCAAACTAACATAGGAACAGAAAACCAAATACCACATGTTCTCGCTTATAAGTGGGAGCTAATTGATGAGAACACATGGACACAAAGAGGGGAACAGCAGACACCAGGGCCTCCACTGGAGGGTGGAGAGTGGGAGGAGGGAGAGAAACAGAAAAAATAACTATAGGATACTAGGCTTAGTACCTGGGTGATGAAATAATCTGTACAACAAACTCCCATGACACGCGTTTACCTATATAACAAACCTGCACATGTACCTCTGGACCTAAAATAAAAGTTTTAAAAAAAGAAAAATGAGAAGTGGTGCTGATAAACTTGCTCAACAACAGTTTGCCACGAATCTTCCATTTATTTTTTTTAAATGCATTATCTGTGAAGTACAATACAGTGAACCACAATAAAACAAGGTATTCCTGCATAAGTGTGTGTGTGTGTGTGTGTGTATATATACACACACATGTATTTGTATATGTATGTGTCTATAATAAAATACAATAATACCTCACTGATCTATAACTCAGTGTCTGGAGACCTCCTGTATCTGGAATAAACCTGAGTAAATAAGCAGCCAAAATAAATATCACAAAGTCTTTCTGCTGAGTTCACATGCCCTCCAAGAACTCCACTCACAGCAGTTCACAGAGGCAGCTAACAGGAGGGGGAAAAAACACTGAGAAACACTAAGTTAAACAGAATTGAAAAGGATTTCTTTCCTGCAGGACTTAGGGGAGGCTTTAAAATGTTAAGACGTGTTGAGAGCCCACAAGGAAAGAATAATTCACTATTCTGTAAACTTATTTGACCAAAAATGTCCTTTTCTCTCAAAGCTATACTAATATTTCCAGCCATTGACACCTACATTTCTAGAGTCACTTTAACGTCTGAATTTTCCAAGTGTTTCCACATATATCACATCTCATTTTGTCCTTACGACATCCCGTGGAGCAGGCTGAGTGGGAATTATTATTTCCCTGGCGTGGTGGGAGCAACAGAGGCAGGACCAGGACCGGAATTCTCTCAGGCCTGCTCATTCCTCCAGATGTCAGCAAGTTCATGGGTGTCAATGCACGACATTCTCCCAGACTTCCCTCACATGTCTTCCCCAGAGTTGGAGATTTCCTTTATCTGGTGAGGAACCAAGAGGAGGAACTAACGTCAAAGAGATTCCCTTGAAAACACTCTGAAATTCTCAAAGTATTCTTGAAAAGAGCTGTGATGAAATTTAATGTTACGTAATGCTTCTCCTCAAGACTGTATTTCATTTGCTCAATAGAATGACAAGGGTCTGAAATCCACACTTGAAAAGGAGACAAAAGTGCTGAGTCAACGGAAGAAGTACAGTGATGTTTCTGAAATAATAAGGAATTTTCCAGGAGGCTTGAGGTAGCACTTTCTGGTTGAAAAAAAAAATGTGCCACAAAGAACATTCTTTGGTTCTTTGTGGAGAGAAAAAGAGAGAAGTCCCACAGCGGCATCCACAGCGGGTAAGGACAGCCACAGCTATGGCTGCAGCCCAGGAGGGTGGGCTCGGCCTTGCAGATGAGGGCAATGGGCTGAGCTGCTGTGACCACCATGAGGATGGAAAACAGAGGGAAGAGAGGGGTGATACGCTCAACCAATGCAATCTGGATTCTGGATGGGACAGAGGGGGGCAGGCCTTGGTCGTCATCAGAGATGACCAGAGCTCTGGCTCAAGGCCCCACTCCCTACCATGTAATGGCTTTATAACCCTCGGCAAGTTGCCCCAGGCCTGGAGTTTCAATTCTTAAATCAACACAATGTCAGTGATGACGGCTTACTTACAGGTGCCCTGGACAGACCCTGCGAGCCTTAGGACTCAGGTCTGTGAGCCTCCGACCATGTTCCTGCCAGGCCCCACACTGATGCAGGGATTGTCACAGGGCTGCACCCCACACCAGAGTGCCCTGCCTGACGTGGCCTGGGAGGAGGGGTCAGGGGCTGAAAGAGAGGCCATGCTCCATTCACAAGCCATGGTGCCAGTGTTCGCCTCAGGAAGGGCACCGTTGTAGAATTAGTCCCAAGGAGTGCCTTTTTCTGTCACCCACAAGGCCCTGGTATGTCTGCCTGGGCCCTGGATCCTCACTCAGGACTTTCAGTCCTTTAGTCAAATCACTTGATATAAAAGAAAATAAGACCAAGAAAAAAATCTCTAATAGGCAAAATCTCCACACCTTGCTTCTGAAATTCTTGTTTAAAACAGAAAACAAAGAAGCTTAACAACCCTTTCTGAGTGGCCTCGGAAAAAAATTTGGAACTAGGGCTCTGTACTCCAGGAAATCCTTATGGGAAAGGAGGCTATACCTCTATTCTTATAGCTAAGGTGAAGGTTAAAATTTCAGTTTATCATTACAATTATTGTATTATTTTTATTTTTTACTTTTCAATTTTGTTGATATGTAACTACCACTATGCATTGCTTAAGAATGGGGACACATTCTGAGAAATGCATTGTTAGGGCATTTCATCATTGTACAAACACCAAAGCGTGAACCTGCATAAACCTAGATGGTACAGCCTACTCTACACCTAGGCTAGATGGTATAGCCTATTGCTCCTAGGCTACAGACCTGGACAGCATGTGACTGTACAGAATATATTGCAGGCAACTGTAACAGAATGGTATGTACTTGTGTATCTAAATATACCTAGGCCAGGTGTGGTGGTTCATGCCTGTAATCCCAACACTTTGGGATTACGGAGGCCGAGGCAGGTAGATCACCTAAGGTCAGGAGTTCGAGACCAGCCTGGAAAACATGGTGAAACCCCATCTCTATTTAAAAGGCACAAAAAGTAGCTGGGCGTGGTGGCGGGTGCCCATAATCCCAGCTACTCGGGAGGCTGAGGCAGGAGAATCACTGGAACCCGGGATGCGTAGGTTGCAGTGAGCTGAGATTGTGTCATTGCACTCCAGCCTGGGTGACAGAGCGAGACTCCGTCTCAAAAAACAAAAAATTAACATGGAAAGGTACAGTAAAAATAGAGTATTATAATCTTATGAGCCCACCATCAGAATAAGCATCTATCCTTTACCAAAGCATCATTATGTGGCACATGACTATACAATAAAAGTCAATTAAAATATTCACACTGTGCTTTAGCAAAACGAATCTTTTATGTGTGTTTGGCTTCACCTTTGTTTGATTTGGTATTATCTGAGAGAAACTGAAAATTGCATAATTCAATTAAATCTTATTTACTTATTCAGAGTCATCCATCAGGCTTGCTTATGTAGAACACAACTGAAAATAAGAGCTAATGGCCTAACGTCTAAAAGAGGTAAAGAGATAAAGATGAGGCACGCTGTTCCCTTATTCATTAAGAGCAGTCGGTATTAAGTGCGGTAAGTGAGCCGGCACACCAGGAAAAAACGGCTCCTGTCTCCAGGAGAGGAAACATCCAGCAAGCACTCGGAGCTCCAGTGAGGGCCATTCCTGCTGTTTTACAAATTCCAACACGTTCTGTATTTGCTCCCTGAATTTACTGCCTGTTAGAATCAGCAGGTTAGTGGGATGGAGAGCTGCTACGACCAGCCACTTGAGAGCAGGGACAAGGCCAAGGGACCACACAGGAGATGCAAACCTACAACAGACCCAAGAGTGCACCCAGCAGGACAGACCAAGGCCAGGTAAGGGCAGGACAGCGGGTCCCACCCATCATGACGGATCCAGAGGAGATGACTGTATCACAGCCAGATTCCAGAAACAATGTCTTACGAGATTCAAACGATGACTAATAGTTCCACTGGAGAAGAAAGCCATGTGTAATATGTTTTAAAGAGATTTCCAACAAATGGTTAAAGAAAAAAGGGGAGGGTATGATGGTTAAAGCTCTAAACTTTCACTTTCTAGAAAACACCATTATCTGGAGCTCTTCATTCCATGCTATTCCAGATAAGTAAGGCCTTACAGTATGTTTTACTACAATTATCTCTCTTTACGTCTTTTCAAAATGCCCAACTCCAGCTGCTGTATCTCATTAAACTTTAAGTTTCACTTCAAAACTCACCACGTGCAGAAAAGAATGAGATGATTCTGCACAAAACTGGTCGTCACAATAAAACAGCTTTATTTCCAAGTCCCTGAAAGGCTCAGTTGCGTCATTGACCACACTCCCACCCTCAAAAATCCACCACAAACACTTCTGCTGAGAAAAGGATTGAACACATAGGAAAATGTAAGCTAATGGTCATATTTTTAAAAATCTTGGAAGAAGATCCACTAAGGGCCTGAATGAGAACCAGAAAGTGCTCCTCTTCTGGAAACCAGGACTGGAGGTCTAAAGCAAAAGCCAGAATTTCTCTAACACAGAACAACACCAGGCTGGTATTTAAAGAGATCTTTGTTGTCTATTTTTTTTCCTTCAGAGGAGGCAAATTTGCCCTATTAATTCAGCCAAAATAAATAAGGACAATTCTCTGGAATTCACAATGTCCTTTAAAAAATGCAGAAAATAAAGTGTAAGTAATAAAATTTCAGCTCATAATTCCTCCAAGTTATAAAACAATAGCAATAACAATCAAATATATATGTCCTGTTCTCCTAGAACAAGGTATAAAATTCATATTTTACCAGGCCGGGTGCAGTGGTTCACACCTGTAATCCCAGCACTTTGGGAGGCTGAGGCAGGCAGATTTCCTGAGGTCAGGAGTTCGAGATCAGCCTGACCAACATGGTGAAACCCCATCTCTACTAAAAATTTCAAAAAAAATTAGCTGGGCATGGAGGCGTGTGCCTGTGATCCCAGCTACTCAGGAGGCTGAGGCAGGAGAATTGCTTGAATCCAGGAAGCAGAGGTTGCAGTGAGCCAAGATCGTGCCACTGCACTCCAGCCTGGGGGACAGAGCGAGACTCTCTCCCCCACAAAAAAAAAAAAATTTAATTAAAAAAAAGAGTTACAATCAACTAAAACCAACACAGTTTTCAGGGATGTATGTGTGTATGCACACCCACATGCACACACATACACATACACAGAGGTAGTTTCACAGTGACTGAAGTTTAAATTTCAGGAGCCCTTACTTTTATGAGCTCCTTTCCAAGTCTGAGGGGTGGCTCTAACAATAAACGCACATGCTCACGTTTTTTTTGCAAAATCTGCAAAAGGAAACGGCCATTGGTAAAGACCACCACCTCGCTCCATCCTAACTTCCCCTTCTCCACACAACCTCTCACGCTGGGCGACACTGCACTGGAGTGGGCTTTTTTTTTTTAACTGACAATGTTTTATTCTTTGTCCCAAAGGAAGCTCTCAAATTCACGCAATATTCAAGCCCTGCAAACCTTGGCAGAGAACAATAAATACAAGACCAAGAATACTAGTTACCTCAGGTAGAGGGCGGGCCTGGGAGGGACGGAGAGGATAGCATATGTATGTTTAAGATATTCTCAATATTGGGAAACCCTTGTTAGAGGTGAGATCATTATGAAGTCAAGGAGGAATTAACAAGCTTTTCTTTCATGCACTCTTTTTTTTTTTTCTTTGAGATGAAGTCTCACTCTGTCAGACTCCAGGCTGGAGTGTAGTGGTGTAATCTCGGCTGACTGCAACCTCCGCATCCCAGGTTCAAGTGATTCTCCTGCCCCAGCCTCCCCAGTAGCTGGGATTACAGGTGCCTGCCACCATGCCTGGCTAATTTTGTATTTTTAGTAAAGACGGGGTTTCACCATGTTGGTCAGGCTGGTTTCGAACTCCTGACCTCAGATGATCCACCCACCTTGGCCTCCCAAAGTGCTAGGATTACAGGCGTGAGCCACCGCACCTGACCTCATGCACTCATTTTTCTCTGAAATTCACAAATCCTCTAAAAAATGCTGAAAAGAAAGTCTGAGTAACAATTTTTTCAGCTTGTATTTTCATTCCATTCCCCCCACAGATTTTTGTTCTAACAGATTATACTTCACGCTTGAAATTACTGTATTGATCTCTCTGTTCTATTTCTACATGACAAAACTATGTAGGCAAAGTAAAATTCATTTAAAAAAAATTCTTGTGACCATAATGCTTTAAGAGTTTAAACTATATATCCTGAATTTGAGTTATTATTAAGATTACCTTTGTTTCACAGTTGATCAAAACAATATAAAAATTTTACACATTTCACAAATAATTAAAATCAAAAGTGGAATCTGATCATAAATACATTGAATAGGGCCTTGCCTATAAGTAAATTTCACTGATTTCAATGTTATTCCTATTTATTCATTATATTTTATATATATATATATAAAATAACCTTGTTCGCTTTAACAGACAGGAATGGAGAGTGTTTAGTTATAGCCGTGTCACACGCTTCTTTAACATCTTTCTAAATCCCATAGTGATCTGTTGGTGATCTACCTGAAGGGATAACTAGATTAGATCCTCCTTCACTTTGGTTGAAAGCCAAGAATAGGAGCCACGTGACCTGCAAAAGGGTTTGCTGTAGTCACTAGTCATTCACTTTCTCCATGCCAGGATTTTGAATTCTTCCTTTGGCACCTGGAGGTGTTTGACACCAGCATAGAGTCAGATAAGCTTCTTTATAAAGTCGGGGAGGACAGAGGGAAAGTGGTGGGAATTGGGCCGCAAGACAAGTTCTCAGGGAGATCAGTTTTAGGGAAGAATAATCTGGCAGCAGACATTTGGCAATTTGATTCCTCTTAGACAATCCCTGCTCAACGCCCGCCCCGCTGGAAGTCTTTGCGTTCATGGCGCCCCACGTACAAAAAAACGCTATTCTGAGCCCTAAACCTGGCATTTGGTGCAAATTCACACCTTCACTCTGACATCTGTCCCTCACACTGTCCTTTTGTTCAGTGTAAAACAAAAGTATGGATGCCCTACAAAAATATGTGAACAAAATGTCACCCAACGGAAAGAATTTGAATATTTACCTTTCCCTGTGTACTAAAAGAAATGTAGTTTTGTGTGTGCATAGAAAACAGTCTTCTGGGATTTGCATTTACCTCATTTATACTTGAAAAATAAATTAGACTCTTAATACACACATGTCATATAATTCCAAACATGAAAAACAATCACTTTTTTTTTTTTTGAGACAGAGTTTTGCTCTTGTCACCCAGGTTGGAGTACAGTGACACAATCTTGGCTCACTGCAACCTCTACTTCCCGGGTTCAAGTGATTCTCCTGCCTCAGCCTCCTGAGTAGCTGGGATTAAAGGCATCTGCCACCACAGCCGGCTAATTTTTGTATTTTTGGTAGAGATGGGGTTTCACCATGTTGGCCAGGCTGGTCTCGAACTCCTGACCTCAGGTGATCCGCCCATCTCAGCCACCCAAATTGTTGGGATTACAGGCGTGAGCCACCAGACCTGGCCAACAATCACCATTTTAAAATTCATATAAATTTAGGTAAAATTAAAAGATATGGAAATTTAAGTCTCAAATTGTAACGCACTTCATAATTCTTTCAACATAGATCCTATTTTCTATAATTTTTAAAAAAATTCCTTAAACAATTTTGTGAGATCACGTACCCACCAATGCCTAGAATAAGAATATGTCAAGACTTGCAAAAGTTTGCTGAATTGGAAAAAGAGGTTCTCAAAAAAATGTTAATAAAGTTGTAGAAAAATAGTAAAATCAATTCCATCCTCTAATTGACAACTATTGTAAAATTGGAAGTATGTTTGATCTTTTCTTAAAAGTTCCTCTAACAGATAAGGTTTTAAGACATTCAAAATATGTTCATTTGGAATTTTCCCCTCTGAGAAAGATTCTGGCCCAGATCTCATGTCTTAGGGTTGGGGAGTAACACTGAAAGCTCAGAAGGGGCTGGACACGGTGGCCCAGCCTGTAATCCCAGCACTTTGGGAGGCCGAGGTGGGAGGATCACTTGAGGCCAGGAGTTTGAGACCAGCCTGACCAACATATCGAAACCCTGTCTCTTCTAAAAATGCCAAATATTAGCCGGGCATAGTGGTGCACACCTGTAATCCCAGCTACTTAGGAGGCTGAGGCATGAGAATCGCTTGAACCCAGGAGGCAGAGGTTGCAGTGAGCCAAGATTGTGCCACTGCACTCCAGCGTGGGTGACACAGCAAGACTCCAACTCAAAAAAAAAAAAGGTCAGAAGGGCCCACCCAAGGTAAGTTCTCCACCAGGCCCAGCCAACCCCAAGCAGGCTGCTCAATAAGAGGGAAGAAGGAACCAGCACATCGCCTGGCTCCTTAATCACCCACCCAGTGCGATTCACACTGATTTGTTATACCTTGGGCACATAGCATCCTTCAACTGACTGCTGTCCTGTTCCTGCCAAAAATAAGGCTGCAGAAACCGATAAAGAGAAACCACCAGGCACAAACTCAATATTCTATTCTCTCTCCTTTCTAAACACATAAAACCAATGAAAAGTAGGACACCTAAACTGTAAAGGTTCAGCTCCCCAGGGAAATACCACCACTGAGCTGTGGTTTGATATTACGCTTTCACTTTTATAAACAGCCAATGTATAGCGCAGCCTCATGAAGAACATGTCCCCATTTCTGGGGGAAAAAAAATATTGAAGGAGGTATTGTCCCTATGATTCTCTAAGATCGAATAGATATCTCCTTTTGGGGGAGGTAGGAAGACAGAGGCCACCCTTTCCCAATGAGCTAGTGTGCACCTTAGACTGGACAATGGTAACATATGATACATTTCACTCCCTTTTTGCTTTGGCCTCCAGAAAATTCAACTACAAATTTAGTAGTTACCTGCAAAAACTCTCTCATTTCAGGTACACGTTATAAGTACCTTAGTAAACATAGATCATCCAATAAATTCTAGACCATGTGTAAGTTCAGACAGGCTCAGTTGGGGCATGGAGCACCTGTTAGAGCTGTTTTCTTCTTCATCTCTTCTCTAGAAAGATGCCCTTAAATTCTAATAGTCGACTCATTATCTAAAGGACTATCCACCTACCCACTCCATCTCAGCACAGTTCAATTTTCTGTGACCTAAACTTACTCTCTTCCAACTATATTTTAACAAAATTAAAGATGTAGAAACTTGCTTCTGGTTTAGAAACAAAAATGACTGGAACATTTTGCTTTAGACCTCTCCAGAGCAGGTGGCAGAACAGGGTGGGGCTGGATGTCATCCAACAAGCGTTGGAAGGCTGAACAGCTCTACAAAAAGCTACGCTCAGAATGCAAGCTCAAGAGCCACAGCCTATGCGACTTTAGGTAAAATGGAAGCAGAGCCACTTCTATAATCTTCAATAATGGCACAAAGAAAATAAATCTGCCTTACTCAATAAAGAGTCATTTCCAAACAGCAAGAAATTACAGCCTCAATGCCAACTTAATCTATGACAAAATGGTATGATCAAAGTTATTGAAATAACTGAAACATAAATTCAAGATATGTTATATCCTATCCTAATAAAAGCACACTGGAGATTTTTCTTTCCATTTTAGCTAATCAGAAAAAACAAACCATCAGCTTGTAGAAGGCTATCATAACAGGAAAATGTCAGCAACAAGGCACAGTGACATGACTCTGTTCTACTAAATCAATACCTGCAGGATAAAAGTTGTTTGTCTTGTCAAACTTTTTTTTTTAAATCAAGATTAAAGTTACTTTGAAAGTCAAATCTCATTTAAAAAGTTGGAAAAATATTTCAGTATTTTGCTGAAATTTGCTTCCCTGTGGCATGAGGCGAAAAGGCAAAGGACCTCGGTGACATGTTGACCTCTCCCTCTGCCCGCTGCACCAGCTGAGCAACCCAGGGCCATTCATGTCTCTGAATTCGGGTCCTTGTCTGCAAAGGAAGCTTAACACCCACCACTCAGGAGAGGGAAGAGGTGCACGTGACAACAAAGGTGCAAGTACTTTATAAACTGTAAAGCACAGTTCAAATATGAGGACTGTATCAGACGCCTGCCCTAGGCTCTCTCATGGCTTCAGCTCTTCCTTTCTGTTTATAGAGTTGAGTTTGTGAATAAGAAATCTGCTCTCACTCTGTGGTCTAAAAATGTTCGGTGGCTTCTCATTGCATACCAGTTAGTGTAACATACAAGTTCCTTTTACTGTAGGCACCTACCTTGCAGCAACCCTCTTCCCTTCCCCTACCATGGTTTCTGGCCAGCCACTCCGTACTGCTTCGTGTGCCCAAAAATGCCACAATTTTGCCCAGTGGCTTGCCTTTGCACGTGCTCTTCTTTCTAGAATCTAGAATGCCCTTTTCCCACATCTTTACATAGAAAATGCCTATTTATGCTTCAATGCCCAGCTCAAGTGTCACCTTTTCCCTGAATCCCTCTCCTTCTCTCTTCTCCTCTGTGCTCCCCATGTTATGTGGGCAAATCTCTATTACCAATAATGTCTGCACGAAGATGATGAATTTATACACATCTGTATCAGAGGATAGACCAGCAGCTCTTGCAAGAAGCTTTATGTCATTAGCACACTCAATTTTTTTAATCTTGAAAAAATTAAAATCTTATCCAATGATCGCAGGGTGAATGTTTTAGAACTCTTAATCGTTCTTTACAATTTAAAGTGAGGCAGTCAGAGATCTTAGGACATACAGAAAATTTTTATCTAGTCCTTTGAAAGAACAGGAAATGCATAAAAATAGCCAGTAAACGAAAATGTAATTTACATAATCTTAGAAGGTCTTTTCCTATAAAAAAAAAAGTGACAGAAAGAGTAGGGATCTATACAACAAACAACCACTGTTTGTGAATGCCTACTGGCAGAATTTTTATGAGTTTGTTTGAAGACAACACACACACACACACACACACACACACACACACACACACACACAAACACAGGCTCCTACATTCCTATACTCCCATCTGCCACCTGCTGTGCTCAGGCTTCTGAGTGACTGACTAAACTGAAGACATGTATGTGTATTAACAGGTATTACAAATGCAAATTTCCACAGTATTCCAGGCTGGAGAATACCACACAGCAGTCTCTTTATAATTTGATGGTGGTTGTTATAGAACAGAAAGAGTCCCTCTAAAGTTCCAACAGAGACTCAGAGAGGTTAAGTGAATTACCCAAGGTCACACAGCTGCACGGTGGCAATGCCAGGACACAAACAGAAGACTTCTGATTTGAAGCCCAATGTTTTGTTAACACTACACTGCCTCTTGTGATATGAAACATCCTATTAAAGGCAAATTCACAGAAGAAAATGTAATTTCCTAAACAGAAAATATACCTCTACTGGTCCATCTTGTTGGCCTTTAAATGTCTGTGGTGCCTTGAATTTTGTAGACATTAAAAAGGACCAAAATTCACAGGAACTAAACAAATGATCACCATCTAGCTGCTTATACAAATAGTGTTCAAATGAGTGCTGTCTGTGTTCCTGAGATACCCCAAACAGACAGCCAGGCTGTTGTTGAGGAGCTCACCCAAAGGGTGTATGTGCAAGGCTGCATGCAGCTGTCCAGGGGTTGTGTTTTTTGCTCAAGACCCAGTAGGAATCCAGGAGGCTGAGATCCATACAGTTACCCAATCCTGCACATGGGCAATCCAGGCCAACAGAGGTCCAGGGAGGACAGTGGCCATGTCTGCCTGGCCTGAGAGCTAGCAACTACAGGTTCCACAGATGTGGGGACAAAAGTTCTCTCCAGGAACAAGGGCATCTGTGGACCTGTGCTGAGAATCATAGCTGAGAGAGGCAGCAGAAGGGAGAGGCCCAAGCACAGGTTCTAGTATCGCGAAGAGGGACCAGATGGCCTCAGAAGCACTCCCACTGCCAAAATTTAGGATCAAACAACAAACAGGGCTTTCAAAAGTCCTCTAAAAAGCTTTCAACTCAAATCAATTCATTTTAATGTTTTAAAAATTCATTTACTGTTAAAGAAGGATATCATTCAAAATGACGACTTTGTTTCCAGACAGACATGCAATATCATTGAGTTAATTTACTTTACACCAAAATAAATGCCAATGGGATTTAAAAAGTAAATGAAAAAGTGAAATAACAATAGAATGAGAAGAAAATATAGAGAATTTGTATCTGATGGGATATAAGTCTTTTCTAAGCCTAAAAGCAAAGAAAAGAATAATAAATGGGAAAATGTAATTAATGCACAGGAAAAATAAAAGAAACTGACTTTTAGAACAAAAGGACAAATAAAAAGCCAGGAAATTATTACTTGCATGTATGTCAAAGGGTTAATATCCTTCATCTCTAAAGAACTCTTAGAATTGATAAGAGAAAGAGGAACACATCTACAGAGAAAAATTGCAAAAGAAATTTAAAACTGCAATTCCCAAAAGAAGACCCATGTCTTACACGCATAAACTGGTTCACTTTCACTAATATTGAAACAAATGCAAATTAAAGAATAAGAGTATCATTTTCACCAATCAAATGAGTAAAGGATTTTTAAAAGATTGCATCCAGTGTTTTTAAGGGTATAGGCAAAACAGGTAATAGACTCCTAGTGAAATATACAAAGCCATATCAATGTGCCGGTTTGTAAAATCAGTTTAAAAATTGGTATACATTTAACCAGCAATTCCAAGTCTAGGAATTTATCCCAAGGCAATAGGGAAGTCTGCAACAATTTAATAATGTTCACCACAACCTTATCTACAACCACAAAAAAAACTAGAAATGGGCCAAATATCAAAAAAGCCTTCTTATAGGAATTAATAGTACATTCACAGGCCACTCTGCCACCATGAAAACCAATGTTGTAAAAAAATATATAAAGATGTGAAACGATATCTATGATACTACAGAGTGGAGGAAGCATGTAACCAAAGCAGTTGTGAACAAAGAAATTAATGTGCGTTTTATTTTCTTTGTGTTTTTTTCCTGTATCCCAGTATTTTACAATGAGCATGTATTAACAGTTTTAATTAATTCTTAAAATTGTGTTTTTAAATAATTACACAGAATCATTCTAATTATTCACTCTATGTGCATCCAATTATTTTCTCTGGCTATAAAAAAAAAACTTTACCTAGAATATTTGTATGTCAGGAAACTTTGGTAATGAATTCTGATAGTATGCCTAACAGTCAAAAGGTAAAACGGTACCGAATCTGCAACAACTATTTGAAGAAACTTCATCTCTAAGACCAGTTGGTTTGCTCTCAATGCTTATTAACAAACTTGACATTAGGTCAAAATCTGTATGTTCACAAAACTCCAAATAGCCTATATTTTAATACTATAGTATCCAAAGATAAATAAAAACAGCCATTTTAAACTTGAAATCATACAAGGGTGTGATTCTCACTTAAGAAATACTTAATGTTCTTAAATTGGAACAATCAAACTGGTGAATGAAAATTCAGTTTAAAAGATATCTATGAAATGCTTAATAGCACAGATCTTTAATGAGCTAAGCTGAACCCTGTCATATTTGTTGTTTACAGGTATTCATTATTTCCCAGAAATGCTATGGTATAGACCTTTGCTACTCAAAATGTGGCCCTCCAACTGCAACCTCAGCTACACCTGGGTGCTTGCTGGAAATGCAGAATCTCAAGCCTAGTTCCAGACCTGCTACATCAGGATCTATAGCTTAACAAATCCTCGAGTGATTTGCATGCACATTAAAGTTTGAGAGATGCCAGAGTAGAGAAGCTGTAAGCTAAAGTGTTATAAATCATAGACAAATAAAGATTATAGATTAGGATAAAGCATCCCTAAATAGTACTGTAAGAGGATTTACTGCACAAACAAAACTCTCCGACCCTGTATCTGCTACAGTGGTTCTTTACTTTGGTTGCATATTAGAATTACCCATGGAGCTTTTAACACATACACCCTTGACCAAATGAACACATATCTATATTCTCCAAAGTTCTCCAGGTTATTCTATCATGCAGCCAGTCTTGAGTACCTCCTGATCTACTAGCATCAACAGGGCCTTTAGGAAAGAGATAATCAGTCTAACCATATCCAGGCATGACCAATCACTGCCTCTACTACCTCTTTTAACTCCCCCTGTTCAACACACCTCATACGGGATCTTAAGTCCTTCTCTGTCCCTCCAGGTACAACACAGCCCCATGAATACGGTGATTATCTTAGCACTCAGCATATAACTGGTGCTTGATGAGCATTTGTTGAAGGAATGAACCTGTCTAGATGGAAAAGAAAACAGAGGAAGACTGCCAAGCTAAATGTAAAGGAGGGCAAGTGGGTGCGTGGGTGAGAGCAAGTGGGTGAGTGGGTGAGAGCGATAGGAGAACATGTGTCTCTGATCCTTTAAGGCTCATTGATGTGAGACTTCAATGAAGAATAAGCCTTGTGAGCAAGACTTACTCTGCAATTAACAAAGTCAACTATCATTCTGACAAGGTGACAGGGAAAAAATCTGGGGAAGAGAGGCTATATTTTGGCACAGACACGCATTATGCCATAAAACAAATGAAGTATGAAGATATAAGCCTAACAAAAACCATACGATCATCTCAACAGCTGCAGAAAAAACATTCCGTAAAATCTAACATCTTTTCATGATAAAAGCCCTCAACAAACTAGGCATCAAAGGAACATACCTCAAAATAATAAAAGCCATATAGGACAAACCCACAGCCAACATCATACTGAATGGAGGAAATTTAAAAGAACTTCCCCTATGAACTGGAACAAGACAAGAATGCCAACTCCCACTACACTATTCAACATAATAGTAGAAGTCCTAGCCAGAGCAATTAGGCAAGATGTTGCAGGAAGTCAGGGACCCCGAATGGAGGGACTGGCTGAAGGCAGAAGAACATAAATTGTGAAGATTTCATGGACATGTATTAGTTCCCCAAATTAATACTTTTATAATTTCTTACGCCTGTCTTTACTACAATCTCTGAACATAAATTGTGAAGATTTCATGGACATTTATCACTTCCCCAATCAATACTCTCATGATTTCCTATGCCTGTCTTTACTTTAATCTCTTAATCCCATCATCTTCGTAAACTGAGGATGTATGTCACCTCAGGACCCTGTGACGATTGTATTAACTACACAAATTGTTTGTAGAGCATGTGTGTTTGAAAATTACCGATGTCATTTTTCACAGAATTAGAAAAAACAATCCTAAAATTTATATGGAGCCAAAAAGACCCTGAATAGTCAAAGCAATCCTAAGCAAAAAGAACAAAGCTGGAGGGATAGCATTATCTGAATTCAAATTATACTACAAGATGATAGTAACCAAAACAGCATGGTACTGGTACAAAAACAGACATATAGAGCAATAGAAGACAGTAGAGAACCCAGAAATAAAGCCACATACCTACAACCAACTGATCGTAAACAAAGTTGGCAAAAATATACAATGGGGAAAGGATACCCTATTCAATAAGTGGTGCTGAAACAATAAGTGGTGTTTGAACAATATGAAATCTGGGCACCTTAAGAACAGGATAACAGCGATTTTCAGGGAACAAGGGAGATAACCTTAAAGTCTGGCTGCCTTTCTCTTATTACCCAAAATGGGTAAGAGAAATACCGCTGAATTCTTTCCCCAGTAAGGAATATTAATAATTAACAGCGTTGGGAAAAGAATGCATTCCTAGGGCGGGGCCTCTAAAATGGGTGCCCTGGGAGTGTCTGCCTTATGCAGATGTAGATAGGGATGAAACACACCCTAGTCTCCTGCAGCACCCCCAGGCTTGCTAGGATTAGGAAATTCCAGCCTGGCAAATTCTAGTCAGACCGGTTCTCTGCTCTTGAACCCTGACATTGTGTGCACAGCAGGACATGGAAGTTCATTAGTGATTCTAGTTTCGCCCTGACCTTCTGCCTTGTGACCTTTTGTTGCCCTTGAAGCATGTGATCTCTGTGACCCACACCCTATTCATGCACTCCCTCCCCTTTGAAAACTGCTAATAAAAACTTGCTGGTTTTACAGCTCAGGGGGCATCACGGAACCTGCCGACATGTGATGTCTCCTCCGGACACCCAGCTTTAAAATTTCTCTCTTTTGTACTCTTTCCCTTTATTTCTCAGACCAGCCGACACTTAAGGAAATAGAAAAGAACCCACGTTGAATTATCAGGGGGTGGGTTCCCCTGATAGCAAGAGAAAGAAATAAAAGGCATCCAAATTAGAAAAGAGGAAGTCAAATTATCTCTGTAGGCTGATGACATGATCTTATACCTAGAAAACCCTAAAGACTCCTCCAAAAGACTTCTAGATTTGATAAATTACTTCAGTAAAGTTTCAGGACACAAAATCAATGTACAAAAATCAGCATTTCTATACACCAATAATGTTCAAGCTGAGAGCCAAATCAAGAACTCAGTATCATTTACAATAGCCACAAAAAATAATAAAACTCCTAGGAATGCATTTAACCAAGGAGGTGAAAAATCTCTACAAGAATTATAAAACATTGATTAAAAAAACTGTAGATGACACAAACAAATGGAAAAGCATCCCAAGCATGTGGATTGGAAGAATCAATATCATTAAAATGCCCATACTATCCAAAGTAACATATAGATTACATGCAATTCCTATCAAACTACCGATGTCATTTTCACAGAATTAGAAAAAACAATCCTAAAATTCATATGGAACCAAAAAGACCCTGAATAGTCAAAGCAATCTTAAGCAAAAAGAACAAAGCTGGAGGGATAGCATTATATGAATTCAAATTATACTACAAGACTATAGTAACCAAAACAGCATGGTACTGGTACAAAAACAGACATATAGAGCAATAGAAGATAGTAGAGAACCCAGAAATAAAGCCACTTACCTACATCCAACTGATCATAAACAAAGTTGGCAAAAATATACGATGGGGAAAGGATACCCTATTCAATAAGTGGTGCTGGAAAAATTGGACAGCCATATGCAGAAGAATGAAACTGGACCCCTTTTCTTACCATATAAAAAGTTAACTCAAGATGAATTAAAGACTTAAAGGTAAAACCTGAAACTATAAGAATCCTAGAAGAAAACCTAGGAAAAACTCTTCTGAACATTGGCCTGGGCAAAGAATATATGGCTAAGCAATGCAACAAAAACAAAAATAAACAAAAGGGACTTAATTAAACTAAAGAGCTACTGTACAGCAAAGAAAGAATCAACAGAGTAAACCAACAACTTGTAGAATGGGAGAAAATATTTGCAAAAATGCATCCCACAAAGGACTAATATCCAGAATCTATACAAGGAACTCAACTCAACAAGAAAAAAGCAAATAACCCTATTAAAAAGTGGGCAAAAGACATGAACAGACATTTTTCAAAAGAAGATATACAAGCAGCCCACAAAAATATGAAGAAGAAAATGCTCAGTATCACTAATCATCAGAGAAATGCAAATTAAAACCACAATGAGATACCATCTCACACCAGTCAGAATGACTAGTATTAAAAAGTCAAAAAACAACAGATGTTGGCAAGGATGGGGAGAAATGGGAACATGTACACACTGTTAGTGGGAATGTAAATTAGTACAACCTCTATGGAAAACAGTATGGAGATTTCTCAAAGAACTAAAAATCGAACTACCATTCGACCCAGCAATCCCACTACTGGGTATCTACGGGAAGGAAAAGAATCATTATATCAAAGAAACACCTGCCCTTGTATGTTTATCATAGCACTATTCACAACAGCAAAGTCATGGAATGAACCTAACTGTCCCTCAACGGATGACTGGATAAAGAAAATGTGGTCTATATACACATGTCTTTTGCAGCAACAGGAATGGAGCTGAAGACCATTGTCCTAAGTGAAGTAACTCAGAAACAAAAACTCAAATACCACACATTCTTACTTCTAAGTGAGAGCTAAACAATGGGTACACATGGACATACAGAGGGAAATAACAGACAATGGGGACTCTCAAAAGCAGGGAGGGAGAAAAGGCTTGATGACTGAAAAATTACCTTTTGTGTACAGTGTTCACTATTCGGGTAATGGGTATGCTAGGAACCCAAACCTCACCATTATGCAATATACCCATGTAAAAAACATGCACTTATACCCCCTGCATCTATTAAAAAAAAAAAAAAAAGGATAGAAGCCTGCCCAGCAACCAAATTCAGCTCTAGCAGTTTCTCCTGACCACGCTAGGAAGCACCCCTGAAAACATGGCTAAACATACACTCTATGCCAGAGTTTGGGTCAGAGACAGAGTGCCACCATGGTAACTGCATACATTTCAAGACCCTTGCATAAAAAGCACATGCCTCTCTTCAGCCACAAGGAATAGGAGAGAAAGACAAAGATGCTTGAATAAAGTATTCTCCAAATACATTTGAACAATTCATCATCTTATGAGACCCAAAATATTATCACTGATATCCTTTGCCCAGGTGAAAAGAGGAGACAAAAGCCAGAGGTTACGGATCTTAACAAATATTTCCTGTTCCCTCCCTTTAGTTTCTGGGAAAACTCTTTATCTCGCAGCACGAATGAAGAATATAACTACAAACATTTCAGGGTCTCTCAGGCCTTGGATCTCTGCTCTACAAGCAAACAAGAACAGCCTTTTGAGTTGGGAAATGCATGAGCAAAGAAAACAAGGTGGCCTCAATCCTGTTATCTGCCAAAACAAAATAAAGACACTGCGCCATTTGGTTTTATATTTATGTGGTTTTCTGGAATCGTTTCTCCATTTTTACCTTCGCGTCCCATGCAGCTGTTAGAGAGCTGCTTCTATGGACTGTTGGGAGAGCACGCAACACATTTTCAAGAGTAACCCATGTTAACCCCGCACTGCTGAAGTTGGCTCCACGCTCGGGGGTTATATCAACATTTCCTCCTTCAAGCAGATCTTCCACACAGGAACTCCTCCCTCCACCTGTTAAGAGGTGACCACACCACAATCCCTGGGCCAGGCTGGCAAGGCTGCAGGGGTGAGTGTGGCCAGGCCCAGGTTGCTCAGGTGCCCACCCTCCTTCCTCAGCCCTGCCGGGCGTTCTCCACCAATCGGCACTTTCTGGTTTCTTCCCCACTGTGGTAAAAATAACTTCCTCTTGAAGTATCTAAATCTGTATGTGATTTTACACACTTTTTTTTTTTTTTTGGCACGTTGTCGGATGAATTCTGACACTAAAGCAGAATGAAATTGCAAGAGATCTGCAATCACATTTCTGTAAAGCTCTGACCAGATGAGTCAGTTCCACTGTTTTCTCGAAGACTGAGAAAATACTTCCAGGCAAGACACTGCATTCTAAGCACCACAGCAGTTCCTTCTCCCCTAAGCTTCTTAGGAACTTGGCAGTGTGGTAGATGGAGGGAGGCGGAGCAGAAGGCAGGGTGCTGTTTGTTGTGATCTGCCCATGGCTTACTGGCTGTGTTCTGAGCAGAGAGGGCGTCTCAGGGGACCCATCAACCCACATCGACGTGGCTCCCAGAACTTGGCCGCACGTGCTTGGAGGAGCTGAAGCAGGGCTCCAGCCAGCCCGCTGGGGGCCTTGAAGCCAGGCTCTGTTGCACTCCTGCTAACACCCTCAGAAAAGCGGTGGGAGGAGCAGTCATTCTCAAATACCACAGTTTGGAAGAGGATCCCTTCTGACAGTAACATACCACTGCACAAAGTAGGCTCACTGAGGGAACTGGAAAACTGTTCAGTTCTGTGGCTTTTACGGGCCATGTAGACAGAGGAAGGGGGCTAAGATGTGTAAGGGAATCAAAACCATTTCATTTCTCTTTGTGCTTACTGGCCAGCCGTGTCTCCTCTTCTGTGACTGCTCCTGTACTCTGCCCATTTATCTCGTGAGTTGGTTTATCTTTTTCTCATTGATAAACTGAATTTTAAAGACCTGCATATTAGTTCCATTTCCTGGGGAGATGTTTGTGGGTTTTTTTGTTTTGTTTTGTTTTGTTTTGCTATGGTTATGGGGTGTTACTGTTGAGCTTACACTTTAATATAGTTTTTTTTTTCTTTGTGGTTTTTACTTTCTGTGTCTTCAAATGACTTCTGATGAGAAAGTACTGGTAAACAGACCTATTTGTCTGGACAAGATTTATGTGTGTAGCAGAGCAGGGTAGACATAATAGTCATTTTAGTATCTTCAATTATTTGAAGACTATAAAGTCCAATAGACAAGCCTATATAGCTTCCAGAAGAACAGCAAAAAATGGATGGAGGCTAGAAAGGAGTAGCTCACCACACTGTGAAGAACCCTCTTATCCACTGGAGCTGCCCACAGTGAAATGGGATGGTCAGTAGCAGGCAACCGGGAGGAGGCTGTGCAAATCCTCATCAACAACACAGCTTTCACCTATCACATAGTGAGACTCTAAACTCTGGAAACCCATGTCTTACTCTGCTTCTTCTCTCTTAAGACTTCCTGGGGACATTCTGCTTCCCCTAATTTCTAGAGCAAGTTCTGGCGGAGGTGGAGGAAACGCGCTGCTGATTTTAATTTTAGAAAAAAATTAACTATGATTAAGACTCAGAAAATGACAATGATGGCCTAAAATGTTTTTGTGTATTCTACTTGCCTTGGTCACTTGACTTCTGCAATTTTTAAAATAAGTGTTTGGGTCCAAAGAAAATAGCCTTATATTTGTTTCAGTTGCTACAATTATATGACCTCTTGTCTCTTTCAGCACATGATCTGAAGAACAGCAGAGATCTTAGAACGATCTACTTCAGTGATTCTCAAGAGAAAAGAAACACTCTCCCCTGGGAGTGCACAGAAAAATTACCTCAGGGACTTTTTTTTTTTTTTTTTGAGACAGAGTCTCGCTCTGTCGCCCAGGCTGGAGTACAGTGGTGCGATCTTGTCTCACTGCAAGCTCCACCTCCCGGGTTCACACCATTCTCCTGCCTCAGCCTCCCGAGTAGCTGGGGCTACAAGCGCCCACCACCATGCCCGGCTAATTTTTTGTATTTTTAGTACAGACGGGGTTTCACCGTGTTAGCCAGGACGGTCTCGATCTCCTCACCTTGTGATCCGTCCGCCTCGGCCTCCCAGGGAGCTGGGATTACAGGCATGAACCACCGCGTACGCCGCATTCTTTTATTTTTTATTTTTATTTATTTATTTATTTTGGGATGGAGTCTCACTCTGTCGCCCAGGCTGGAGTGCAGTGGTGCGATCTCGGCTCACTGCAAGCTTCGCCTCCCGGGTTCACGCCATTATCCTGCCTCAGCCTCCCTAGTAGCTGGGACTACAGGCGCCCGCGACCACGCCCGGCTAATTTTTTTGTATTTTTTAGTAGAGACGGGGTTTCACCATGTTAGCCAGGATGGTCTCGATCTCCTGACCTCGTGATCCACCCACCTCGGCCTCCCAAAGTGCTGGGATTACAGGCGTGAGCTCAGGGACTTTTTTAAAAGGACTTCCAATGCCATGCCCTTTCTCCCTCTCCTGGCCACTGAGATGTATTCCCATAGGGACAGTCAAGACCCTATGGAAACACTGCTATGGATGAGGATCCTAAGGAACGGAAACAGCTGAGAATCATGGATCTAATGAAACTCCTTCATTGTAGAGATGAAGACACTGAAGCCTTGGAGGCTCACATGACTTAACACTGACAACTGACTTATTGTCGGGTCGCCCTGCACACCCAGGCCTAGTGCCCCTTCCATCCAGCCGCATGGCTCTGCCTGACGGTTCTGTTTATCCAATGGGAAGGCATTCATGTCAAACGGCCTTTGTGTTAAAGCAGGAAGCTCTGTGCTGGATGACAAGGTCAGGGTTTTTAAGGTCCCCAAACAAAATACAACTTTCTACGAAATAATGTAAAATCAGCATTTGCCTTCAACTGCTCAAGGAACTGGGTGATTGGCCATGCCAGATGGTATGGCTCTCACTTGCCGCAACACCTACTGGAGGCTAACAGAGCAAGGCAACACAGAGAGGCTGAGCTTGGGAAACAAGCAAGTGAAGACACAAGATCTGCTTCTGCGGTTCACTGCTCTTGCTCTGACTGTCAATGAGAGGGAAGTGGGAACTGAGAAGAGAAAGCGGGCGTACTACTGGACGTGGTAGTTTCGTCATGAATGGGGGAAGTTCTGGGAGCAGGCACAGTGTATGCCTGGCATTGTGATTATTTCTGAAAGGGTGTATCTTATGGATCACTAGTGCAATCCTAGAACAGCTGGCTATCCCAGAGAGTAAGCGCCAGCATACTCCCTCCACACAGCTATTTTTATTTTGTGAATGCAGGAACAAAAAAAGTAGTGTGGATAAATTCAAAACAGAGGAAATCAGGCTGTGCAAAAAATGTGTCATTTAAAGACTATCTCCAGGAAGCAGAAGAGAAGAAGCAGGAAGGGGTACATATATGTAATTAGTGGGATGGATGAATTACCGGAACTTGTCAGGTGTTGAAGAGCCCTTGCCAAATACTAGTGAAGTAATTGTGTATTTCTAGGTTTGATTGCTTCTTTCAATTGGAAGCCAGGTTATCAGTGAATCTGTATACTCCCCCAGCTGTGTGCTGATATGAGTGTGTGTGTACACTCATATGTGTATGTGTGCTAAATGAAGAGGGAGTTAAAGGGAAGCAAAGAACAAGCTGAGAAAATTGGCAATTGTTGAACTTAAATGTCAGGCCTTGGGTTAGAGAAGTATCCTGTAAAACAGCAATTATTAATCCTATTGTATACATCAAAACATCAGAGGTTCAGAGAAGTTAATAAAATTATTCAAGCTGTCCCAGCTAATAAATGGTAACACAGTGCTTCACACCCGGAGCTCTGCTCCAAAACCTATATCCTTCCTACTGCCTGATGCTTCTGCCCCAAAGAAGGCCTTCCGTGAATATTTGTTGAATGACTGAACAAAGGAATTCATATGTCTCAGAATATTCTCATTTTTCTTTCATCAAGATTATGAAAATTGTACTCCTTGAACTAAAAAACAGCAATGGTGTTTCCAGAAATGCAGTACAGTTAAAGGTAATAGGTTATTTAAATCATCTATTAATGAATTAACTAAGAATTGCCTAATCAAAGCCATGACTTAAGGTTATTATAGTATCTTTCACCAAACAAGTGTAAATGGGTTGGTGCATTGAGACCTAATTTTACAGTATGGTCATGTTGCAGTTCTAGATTAAACTCTGTTCAGTCCCTATTTCAAAAGTCACATCATTCCACGGTCTCATCTCCTTCATGACTTAAAGTCATGCTTGAAACATACTGGCTAATTTAACACAAATTGCTACCTAAAGAAGACACTAACCTACAGAAATAACAGCTATTCTGCAATGTTCCAAAACAACTGGTCTAGGATTTCAGAAAATGACAAGTAACAAGAAGTTTGCATTCTAACTGTATGCACACAAATCTCTAAACTGATCTCAGCTATTCTTAATTACAGAGAGAGCTCTAAAAGTGTAATTCCAAATGCCCAAAGGTAAGAAGTGGACAGTTATCTCTGTGCACAGAAGGAAATGTTTGTGTTACCAGGTATGATGGCTTGTGCCTGTAGTCCCAGCTTCTCAAGAAGCTGAGGTGGGAGGATGGCTTGAGCCCAGGAGGTTGAGGCTGCAGTGAGCTCTGATGGCACCACTACACTCTAGAATGGGCAACCACCTCTAAACAAAACTATATGTACTCATATGTCATAAGTGGTTGTAATGTATTTGCTTGGAGCATCAGCTTCAAAGAGCAAGAAAGAAATAGGCTAAAGGCATCAACTGAGCTAGAGTCCTTCTTGGCATCCCTCCCCATATTCTCTAAATAGAGACCAAACAAAGCAGGATTTGGAATCCTAGTGAAGAACAGTTGCTCAGCAAATATACTGAATCAACAGCCACTTCCTGAGGGCCTGTGTGGAGCACCCAGAAGAGATGTCAGAGCAGGGATGCAAAGCACTGAATAAGCTTCCTCCCTTCAAGGTGCTTGCTCACAGATGATCACAATACAAGGTAGAATGTCAAAACTTCATAAGAAATCATGAAATAAACAAATACTTACAGGAGTTTAGAGATCCTAATTGGAATTGTACCTTCCTAAACAACCAGTACAAAGACATTAGCAGAAGTCTAAGCAGGCAGCGAGACAACAAAAATGAACCAGTGGCAGTTTTGGGGAAATTATAGACAATCAATATAAACCCTGAGACAGACCAAGAGGTATGGTGTAGCTTCAAGACTAAGCAGCTATATCTGGTTCCCTGGTAATTTTGAATGACAGTGTATTAGTCCGTTCTCATGCTGCTATAAGGACATACCTGAGAGTGGGTGATTTTTAAAGGAAAGAGGTTTAATTGACTCACAGTTCCACATGGCTGGGTATGCCTCAAGAAACTTACAATGATGGCAGAAGGGGATGCAAACACATCCTTCTTCTCATGGTGGCAGGAGAGAGAAGTGCTGAGCAAAGGGGAAAAGCCCCTTATGAAACCATCAGATCTTTGCAGCCATAAAAAAGGATGAGCTCATGTCCTTTGTAGGGACATGGATGAAGCTGGAAACCATTATTCTCAGCAAACTATCACAAGGACAAAAAACCAAACACCGCATGTTCTCACTCATAGGTGGGAATTGAACAATGAGAACACTTGGACACAGGAAGGGGAACATCACACACCGGGGCCTGTCGTGGGGTGGGGGGAGGGGGGAGGGATAGCATTAGGAGATATACCTAATGTAAATGACGAGTTAATGGGTGCAGCACACCAAGATGGCACATGTATACGTATGTAACAAACCTGCACGTTGTGCACATGTACCCTAGAACTTAAAGTATAATTTTAAAAAATTACCATTTTTCACCTGGATGATTACCAGAACTATAGAGATGACATCTAGCTCTGTGGAGGTGGCAGGAAATGTGAATTATGTGTAAATTACTTCAACATTTTGATCTAAAATATTTAACAAAATTTAATAAATTAAAAATGCTCATAATTGGAATACTGGACCCCAGTAATCCAGTTTTGGGGAATGTGTATTAAAAAAAAAAAGAAAAAAAAAAAGAAACCATCAGATCTCATGAGAACTCACTATCACAAGAACAGCATGGGGGTTAACCGCCCCCACGATTCAATTACCTCCCACAGGGCTCCTCCCACAACATGTGGGGATTATGGGAACTACAATTCAAGATGAGATTTGGGTAGAGACATAGAGGCAGACCATTTCAGAGAGTGTTGCCAATTATTCAAACTGAGGCCAAGCAGCATCTAATTGACTGCAGTTATTTTAGAGCTTCTTATTTTGATTATATATATTTTTGAAACCTAAAATTTTCTGTCATTTTTGTAAAAACAATATTTCTTCTTAAAACTCATAAGTTATTTTACTCAAGAGAAACATACGTAGCAAATACTGTTCCTATATATTTGTCCTTCATATTATACCACAACATGAATACAAAATAAATTGCATATGAATTCCAATTTCATGAGAATGCTTAAGATTTCCTTGGTTGCTTCATATATTGTATAAGGAACATAATAAACCCAAATGTTTTCTCCTGCTGAGCTCATCGGCTCCATTCTAGTGAGCAAATATAAAGACAAAATATAACCATTGTACTATAATCTGCTGTTCAAAAATTAGCTAAATTCATATTCCACATACAAGTCACAGCAATCTTTGTGACATCTCTAAAATAGGTTAAGTGTTAACTATCCATGAATTATCATACCTTAGAGATAAATGTAAAGTGTTTAATATTCAAAGTAATCCATAACTGTAAAACAAGACCCCCAGGATTCTTTAGAACAGATCCTTGTTTTCAATCCATCTTTAGAGTTTATTTAGGTTTTACTATATACCCAGATACAGTACTTAACACTTTAAAACTCATTTACATATAAAACTAATTTCTTGCTCCTTGATAAGGTGAACACCTATAATATAGTGAACAATACATAACGGTATTGTATTTAAGTCAGTATCATATTTCCCAACCCCCAAATTAATAGCAAGATCATATATCTGAAAAGGGTCTACTGTTAAGAATATATAAATAATTTTTACAACTCAACAACACAAATACAAACAACCCAATTCAAAAATAGGCAACTGAGGTAACTCAGGAATGGAAAACTCAACATCATATGTTCTCACTCATAAGTGGGAGCTAAGCTATGAGGATGCAAAGGCATAAGAATGACACAATGGACTTTGGGGACTCAGGGAGAAAGGGTGGGAAGGGGGTGAGGGATAAAAGACCAGAAATTGAGTTCTGTGTATACTCCTTGGGTGACGAGTGCACAAAAATCTCACAAATCACCACTAAAGAACTTACTCACGTAACCAAATACCACCTGTTCCCCTAAAACCTATGGAAATAAATTTTTTTTAAAAAATCAGTGGCCGGGCGCGGTGGCTCATGCCTGTAATCCCAGCACTTTGGGAGGCCGAGGCAGGCGAATCACGAGGTCAGGAGATCGAGACCATCCTGGCTAACACAGTGAAACCCCATCTCTACTAAAAAATACAAAAAAATTAGCCAGGCATGGTGGCGGCCGCCTGTAGTCCCAGCTACTTGGGAGGCTGAGGCAGGAGAATGGCATGTACCTGGGAGGCAGAGCTTGCAGTGAGCTGAGATCGCGCCACTGCACTCCAGCCTGGGCGACAGAGCGAGCCTCCAATCTCAAAAAAAAAAAAAAAAAATCAGCAAAATGTGAATAGACATTTTTCCAAAGAAGATATACAAATAGTCAACAAGCACATGAAAAGATACTCGACATCATTAATGCAAAACACAACGCCAATGAATATACCACTTCATACCCATTAAGATGGCTATAATAAAAAAATGGAAAATAAGAAATGGCAGTGAGGATGTGAAGAAATTGGAATTCTCATACTTTCTTGGCGGGGGATGTAAAATGGTGCAGCCACTGTAGAAACAGCTTGGCAGTTCCTCAATAACTTAAACTTAGAGTTACCATATGATTCAGCAATCCCACTCCTAGGTATATACCCATAAGAACAGAAAACAGGTGTTGAAACAAAAGCTTGCAACACAAATGTTCATAGCAGCACTACTTACAGTAGACAAAAGGTGAAAACAACCCAAATGTCCATTAATGGGTGAATGGATAAACAAAATGTGGAATATCCATACAGTCTTATGGAACATTTTATTCCGCAATAAAAAAAATTCTTAGGAAATATTATTTAGCCATAAAAAAGAATGAAGTACTGACACATGCTATAACATGGATGAACCTTGAAAACATTATGTCAAGTAAAAGAAGCCAGTCACAAAAGACCACATATTATATTATTCTATTTCTATAAAATGCCAAGAATAGGCAAATCTATACAGACAGAAAGTAAATTAGCGGTTGCTTAGGACTGGGGTTGATGGGGCAAAAGTGTTGGATAAAGGGTATGGCGTTTCTCCTTGTGGTGATGAAAATCTAAAATTGTGGTAATGGTTACACATATCTATAATATATTAAAAGCTATTAAACTATTAAAAACTTTACATGGGTGAATTATATGGTATATGAATTATATCTCAACAAAGCTGTTTAAAAACTAATAGCAAATGCTGAAATGTAGTTCATTTGGAATTCTCTTGCAAAACAGTTGCTACATTGACTTTTGCAAATAAGAATTTTTGTGAAATGTTAGTGTTGCTGTCCCTATTTCTGAAAAAAAAAGGGATTTATGTATATCACTGTTTGCTTAAAGCTGAGTTTCTATGTAATACAAATAAATATATTTATGACAAAATTCATTTGTGGTCAAGTCTTCTTTCCAAAAAACAAAAAACAAGCAGTAACTCCTAATAATTCTAGCAGCTACAATCCATCAAATAAGATGCGTTTTCATTGTCCATCATGGACACCCACCAGTACAGCTGCAGGCCAAGCTACTGCTTTTGCTCCTTCAGTCTCCCTCTGAGGAAGCAAAAGATACTATTTCTTTTGGGACTCAAAGAGCTTGACCACTTTCTTTCCAGTTTCTCCAAAACAAAACTAACCACTGTCTTAAGCCTGGATTGATGACAGGGAATTTGAAGAAAGACAGTATTTAGATAATCCACATTTATATGTGTTCTTAGACAATTCATACTAAGACTAGTCTACATTAAAAAATAGTTTACAAGGCAGATTGCTTTTCACCATTCATGCTATTTGTTTACAGAACGGATTACCATAGCTGAATTCCATTTTCTACCCTTTCTCTAATACAGTGCCACTGTGTCCCCAACCAACCCCACAATATAAACTTGTAGCTATGAACAAGAATATCATTTTTTCTATGTCAACAATTTCTATTGATAACGTCATATTTTATGCATTCATTTCCTAGATTACTGTTTGGAGCCTAAAGTACTATATTTATACCATGTGTAAAATGCAGAAGAAAAATAAAATTTGGCTTTTTAGCTTCAAAGAAACTATTTTGTAACAGATATGGACCTCTATTTTCACATTTTCCTTTAAATGCACTTAAACTTAGAGAATTTCAAATTCAATAACATGACATACTTTTCATTTTTTGACTCTAAATTGCCAGGCTCATATATAATATATGTAAAGATTGGCAATTCTGAGAACTAAAGTTCTATATCTCCATTTAAAGTGGTATAAATTAAAAATGGAAAGGAAAGCATATCAGCTTGGAATGAGTCCAACAAGTTTAGCTCCCATAAAGTCTAAATCACATATCCAAGGCTGGATGATAAATCATTAGAGTTTGTCGGTTGTACAAGATCAGTAGTAAGCCATCTGGCTTATTCTGTTTATATCAATGAGTCTTATTCCAAGTTTTTGATATTTCCACAGCTCATAAGTAATAAGGCTACTGGCAGCAAGGCTGCATCATAACCTAATTTCTGGGGGAGATTTTATTTGATTTTTTGTTTGTTTTCCATAGCAAAACAAAGTTTGAATGCCATTTCAAAAAAAAAAATTCACTGAATTGGAAAGACCATGGTCTCCAAGCTTAAGTGTAGCATTTGCTATATATTTCTATTTACCCCAATGTATGTTTGTGCTCCCCTCCACCCAATCTCAGGGTGGGAAATCAAGATAACAGTTATCCTTGCATGATTTTCCTCCCCATCACTTCCTTTACTCTTTTCAAATGTGTTACAGCAGAACATTCTCTAAGTAGAACATACTCTGCCTTTCCCCAAATTGACTAGGAAGAAGGACTGTTCACCACTGTCTCCTATGGGGAAGAGAAAGCATCATCAGTGGCTCTGTTCTTGTCCTTCCCCACACTATGCTTTCCGGTTGCCCCACGTCAGCCTACTCCTCACCTACTCCTCACGTCACACCTCTCCTAACCTTGGAAGGTCTAAAGCCAGCTGGGGTGGGTGCCGTTGGCTGGTCCTTCCCTCAAAACGGTGGGGCTTAAGTAGCAAACAAGATGCATTTTTAAAAGTTGAAATTAAAAACTGAAACCATGTACATTTTTAAATCACATTTTTAAATACTTTAAAGTATTAAAGTACCTTTAAATACTTTATAAATCTACCCACCCCGCCTCACATTCCTCCTTTCTCTCAAATACATGGGAAGCCTCCAGAAAGCAATACTTTGTTGTTGCTCAACAACAATGGTTCTCAAATTCTCTGCGTTGGAATCACCTAGAGGACTTGCTGACGCACAGATTGCTGGGCCCTGTGCCCAGACTTCAGCAGCTTTGGGATAAGACCTTAGCTTGTACATTTGTGACAAATTCCCAGGTGAGGCTGATGCGGCAGGTCCAAGGACCCACATTGGGAACCACTAGCCTACACATAGCACAACTGCTAAAGAAAGAGAAAATGCCCGGAAGATGCGAGTCCAACCAACATTACTCCCAGTTGTTGTCCAGCTCAGGGAGGGTCTAGTTCCCTAAATAAATGGAGGCCACATAGTGGGGATTAATACGGAAAGGTAGAGTTAAAGCAGACCAGCTGCTTGAATTATTTCCCTTCTCTGCTGGCTCCTCAAGATACTCAGAGTACAAGTATCAAGAAAAGGAAAGTGGAATTATGGATGTAAATGTGATGGATCGTTTTTACCCAGTCCCGATCTTTAGATTCCCATTTGCATCTTGGCTGTCCTTCCATTTTCTCCCTTAAACTGCCTATAGTGCTATGCAATGGGTACTGCAATCAGACAGACATGGGTTGAAGTCCTGCCTCACTTGCTATGTGTCCTTCATAACTCTTTGCCCTCATTTTTTCCATACAGAAAATGGAAATAACAATAGAACCTACCGACAGTGTTGCTGTGCAGATTGAATGTCACCCTGTGTATGCACTGACTGGCACATGCGTGATAAATATTAGCTTTTACTATGAATGCTACTGTCTCTTGGCTTTCCTATGAGAATATTCAGTACGATAAATATCACACTACCTGTTTGATACAACAGGTTGGGTCATTAATTCAACCAATATTTATTGAGTGGCCATTGTGTGTCAGACATAGAATATTGTATAAGTATACTGAAATAATACTCTGTAAAGAAAAGTGTTTGATATAAACATATTTTGATTTGGAAAATTTTTACTTTACATGAACTTACATTTACGAAAAATACTTGCTGCCAAAATTGGCTGAGGAAATTGAGAGGATGTGTTTACTAACCACAAGTTTTGTTTTGACAGACACTAAAATAAAAGAATGGAGGAAAACAGGGGAAAGTAATTCTGCAGACACAGTGGCCTTATATTTTTAAAGGTATATTTTAGGCCATCCAAAATACCACAAGCCCACTTTTCCCAAAAATCATTATATTTACGTAACAGGGAACAAATTTGGCCAAGGGTATTCTATTTTCAGTTCACAATGATGTCATTTTGAACCTATCACATCAGTCAGAAATATAATGATCAGCTAGTAACAGGAGCAGCATTCAATCTTTCAGTTCTTCCTAGTTTCCTGAGCAGAAGCTGAGAATTCACCCTTCTACCAACTGACCACCCAAATTTATCAGGCCTCATTGTTTGGAAATATAAAGTGAAAATGTTAATGCAATATATGTTGAAATGTCTTGATTTTATCCTCAGTAGTACCTTTGCTCCTTCCTCCTCCCAGAATTTCCCTTCCTCAAGAAAGGTGTCAGAACCCCAAAACTTTAGGAGCTGGGTGGAGGTTTCATTGACAGTCAGGTGTGGCTTCTAATTCTGCCATGAAACACCAGGCCTATGAAGTCTGAGTACCCTACACGAGGCCAGGTGCTTTGAGGACAATGAGCACAGATGACTTCCATCCTGGTCCATTACACTTTTCCCTACACCCCTGGCCTCCATCTATTACTTAAAAAGAACTTCCACAAGAATTCACTGTCAGATTTAATGGAGAAAGACCCTGAGCCTCAACGCTTGCCTCCCAATGCCTGTTAACAGGGATTGCTGCTGGTGATGAAAATACTGTTAACTTTTGTGGCACTAGCAGGTGTCAGAGAGTGGAGGAAGCTATGAGACTCCACAATACAGAACTTATGAAAAGAAGAGGTTTGATTCCCTAATAAAGGATATATTGCCCCAAATCCTCTATGAAACCAAATGCTATGGAAATCTACTTGGGCCAACTTTTCCTGTAATCTGTAGTTCCCCAAAGTTTATAAAGAAATAAAAGTGTAACTTTTAAAATATGAGGTCTTGTACAAGGTAAAGAATATTATTTTATCCACATCTACATTTCCAAATGCCCTAACACATTTGTAACTTGGCCGATGTGGTTTTGTTTTTGTTTTGCTTTGTTTTGTGTGTTTGTTTTGGGGTTTTTTTTTTCCTTTTCTTTTCTCTTTTCTCCAAACGGTCTACTATCTAGACCTGTGGCTTCTGCCACGAAGTGACGTTTGGGGTAACTGTGGCAGCCTCCAGCTGGCCCGGGTCATTTGGCCCATTTTCTTTCCAGCACTTCGGTGGCTCTGCTTCCCCGCACTCGCTCTCATCGTGCAGATGCTCAGGCTTATCACTTCGGATGCTTGCAAGAAGCTGGAGCTCTCCCAGCCTTCACCCCCGCACGACCTCTTCTGGCCACAGACTTGGGAGGGATCTGCATCCTCCCTTGGCTCGAACGCGAGTGCCAGCATCGTCCTTGCGACCTGGGCTTGCGCTCGCCTGTCCCTGGCACCCCTGGCTCCCGCAGCCGAGACGAGGGAGCTGCGGGGTCACGCCTTCTCGCTGGAGCGGCTCTTTCCCTCCCGTCAAACCCCTTCCTTACTTATGTTAAAGACAGGCGGCCTCTCTCCTAATAAACCACACACACACACACACACACACACACAAGTTTTGACTTGAGCTTGAGACGCACACAGCGCCGAGGATCCTCGGGTTACTGGGGGCGACACTGCTGGCCAGGCTGACCAGCGCCCTCGGGCATCCCCAAACCCCTGGATGCAACCCGTTCCCCGCGCCAGGCTAGCTGCGGGCGGCGGGGTGGGCAGTGGCAGCCAAGGGACAAGCCAGCCCGGGGACAGCGCGGAGCCACTAGGGCCGGGGGGCAGGCGGGGGATCTGCGGGACAGAATTCTCAGAGCGGACGGTGGCAAAGGGCTAAACCCACCCACACTCCCCGGGGCGCGGGACGGGACTGAACTGCGGTCACTAACAATGCCACGGAGCGGACCGTCCCTTCCCTTCGCCACTCCCCGCGCCGCCAGGCCTGAAGATACACACACTCCGGCACACCCCACACACCCATCCACTCCGCCCCAGTCCGGATCGGGATGGCGGAGGTGGGGCGGGGGGAAGGTGAGCGGTGCCTCGCCCCGGGGTACCTGCCGGCAGCGCAACCCAGCGGCGCCCCCGCCTCGGTGAGGACAGTCGGACGCGCGGGAGGAAGAAGGCGCTCCCGACCGCGGCACAGATGCTTACGGGCTTAGCACCTGGAGAGACCCGGGGCGGCGGCGGCGCGCGGTGGCAGCGCGAGAAGTCCCCGCCGCGACCCTCTCCCCGCCGCACAACTTTGCGCAGTCGGCGCCGCCCTAGCGCCTGCCCAGCTTCCTTACCCAAGTACTGCCGCAGGTCGAGCAGGAAGCGAGGGGGTCCCCCGCTGAGCTGATAGAGGAGGGAGCCCAGGCAGAAGACCAGCAGGGTGGCCATGCAGAAGCCGTAGTCCCGGAGGTTGAAGCGCAGGAAAGGCAGCAGGGGCACCCGGCGCTTCCAGCTGCCCAGGCCCGGAGGGGCGCCCCCCAAAGGGGCCCCATGGGGCCAGGGATCCGCGCCGCCGCCGGGATGCTGCTGCTTCTTCTTCATCGCCTGCTCCGCCGCCTCGCACAGCCTGCCCGTGCCAGGAAAAGGTCACCCATCCGCCGCGAGGAGGAGAGCCCGGCTGGCCGGCTGCACATGGGGAGGGCCGCGCGGAGGGCAGCCGGGTGGGGGCGGGGAGGGGCCGAAGTTGCCGGGCTCAGGAGACTTTCTTCGGCATGGTCCCCGCCGCCGCGGCCCGAGCGGCCGAGGTGTCCGGCCCCGGTTCGGGGCGCTGCCCGTGACGGGGCGCCGCGCCCGTCCCGCGCCCGCTAGCGTCCCCACGCCCCGCGCCCCGCCGCGCCTCGGGCTCGCTTGCGGCCGCCGGGGCTCGCCTCCAGCGCCAGCGTGGACCCCCCGGCTTTGTGTCTGTAGGTCTCGGCGTGTTTTGTCCCGGTTCAGGCTTCTCTAAAAAACGGCAGGGAGGAACAGGAGGCGGACACCATCCCCTCGCTCCACCTCCTTGACAGGGGTTTTCCTCCTTCTCCTCCCCTTTCTCCCTCCGGCGCTCCGCAGCACTCTCCTCCCTCTCCCCTCCCTCTCCGCTCGGGTCTCGGGATTTCGCTCGGGTGTCACGTTACTGCTTCTGCTGGGGGCGGAGGGGGGGAGGCGGCGATTATTCGCAACAAGGAAGAAAGTTTCTGGGTGTTTTCTTTTTTTTTCCTTCCCCCGTTCTTTACAATCTGGATGCGGTTCCTGCGCCACCAGCGACCTCTTGGGGGCCCCGCTGACTTCCCTCTTGTAAACAGTCACCGGCAGGAAGAAGCACGACTGACTTTACTATTTACATTTTTTTCAGTTCAGAAAGTTGATTCTCCTTATATACCCCGTGCGAGCTGCTTACCCAAGGCCGATAAAAGGTACTAAAATACAGGCTCAAGACTTTGCTGAAATGGGAAAAGAGCAAGCGGTGCGAGTTATGGTCAAACACGCCCCAGAGGGCCAGGCGCAGCGCCTGAACTCCCGGGTAGAGTAGCCGAAGAGGACGCTCTGTTCTTGCTTTTCCTGGTCCTACAACTGCTCCACCTCGCAGTGCCCAGAGAGGCAAGTGGGGGGTGCATAGCGGACTCTAGGAGGTCATTGCCCTGGCAGACATGGCCCAGTCCGCCTATACGCCGATTTCATTGCTGCCTCTCTTCCCTCCATGGGAAAGCTTCTGGACCTGGAAGAACCTCCCGGGGCAGAAAAGGCTCCATCGTAGACATAGATCCTCTGATGGGGTGGTTGATCCACGGAAGGGCTGCTCTGATCAGCCACACTTTAAGTAAGAATACTATATCACTATTTATAGAAGCTGTAGCACCTGAGGGCTGTGTGACTCACCCGAGGTCCCAAAGCTAGTAGTAGGAGTTGGGTTGGGAGTTGCACTCAAATCTATTTGACCCTCAGACCCACTATACTAACCACTGCACAGCAGTACTTCCCAGCCAGAGCCCTTTTCCTTCACGTCCCATAGGAGGATGAGATTTAATTCATTTAGTTCAGGCCACGTTGAGAAATGGGAACCTCAGTTTCTGGTGCCTATCATTTCTGGCTCCCTACTCGTTTGTATATTCCAGTAATGAACAATTGGATTTAAGGAACCAGGAGCCAAGAACCTCTATGATTCTAAGACTAGGCTCCTGAAAACCTTCATCAAGTTGGGCATCTGAAGAATTTTCTGTGGAAAATTACAAAATATTATCCTAGACAAAGAACTTACTCGTTAAGAATATGTCTTAACCTCAGCTACTCAGGAGGCTGAGGCAGGAGAATCGTGTGAACCCGGGAGGCGGAGGTTGCAGTGAGTCGAGATCGTGCCATTGCACTCCAGCCTGGGCGACAGTGCAAGACACCGTCTCAAAAAAAAAATAAATAAATAAATAAAGGAAAGAAAGAATGAATGAATATGTCTTAACCATGTTCATATATGAATGTCTCTGGTTCATGATTTGAAACATATATCATGAGCTAGAGAGATGTGTAGATGAGGTGACAGGTGCTGCACACACACAGAGACACACGTACACACACACAACTCTACTGTCCAATTTTACATTGTCCTAGCCCACTTTCTAAGGGATGAGAAGGCTGTTTTGGGGCCCCAAGAGAAGAGAAAATCTTTTGTTCTGTCACAGAAAACCCTGAATAGAGTGTTAATCATTTGCTTTACATTTATCTCATGAATCAGGGTTTTATTTGGATTAATATGCACATTTTAGAAATGTGACTTCCCCTAAGAGAATTGAGTAGATCAGTCATTGCCCATTAATGTGAATTACTTTAATCAGTACAATGAGTAGCCCAGAACAGACTCCCAATTAATAACGTTTGAGCTTAAGAAGAGGGACTAGGAGACAGAAGGAGCAAAGCAGTGTTCATAATGTTTCAGGGACCGCCTTCCACAAACTGGACCTGTATCTGAGGCCTGGCCCTGTAATCTGAACACTCACTGGATATAAAATAGTGTGCAAGACCCTCTGTGTTCACAAGTCCCACCCCCAGGAAGTTCAGAGACTTTTCTCACAGCATGCTGTGGGAAATACCCCAATTTTTTCTCCTAAGGAAAGGAATCTGAGGAACAGGGAGATGGAGCAGGAAGAAAGGAAACAAACATTTGAGAAAATAAGTAAATATGAGAATAAATGTTGTTTTAAAAAACGATGAAAAAGTTGCAAGGAAAGTACAAGGGGGCAAAGTCCAGCTTAGAAGAAACAAGCTATGACATGAACTATTTCAGAGAGAATAAACAGGTCAATCTTTAAAAGATTGTGTTAATAGACTCACTGCCTAAAAAAACTCACAGAAGAAAAAGAAGAGATATCAAGATACAAAGAAGTTTCACATGGAAAAAAATGCTTTATATTTTCACCCAACAAAAACTTAGTTGTTTGGGTAAAACTTTGTTCTTTGAAGTCCCATAAATATCCCTTCAGAAAAAAAAATTAAATTTAAAGTACTTAGACTAATGAATGGTATCTTTATTCAAAGCAGATAACAAATCTAATTAGAGGAACTTGTGAACGAATTTTATTATTAGTCTTATAATGAAATATACTTTATTCAGCACCTTGACCTCCGTTCAATATCTTTAGCTTCTCAATTCCTTCTCTCTCCAGTGACTCATTTGACCTTGTCCTCACTGATGACTAATTGCACCTCCTCCGAAATCTCCTTTTCCCCCTTCACAACCTTCTATCCTTCTGTTTGGCTTCTTTGGAGCCCACCCTGTTTTTCGGTCTTTTCAAGAACTGTCAACTCTGTGTTCATCCATCTCATGTGTTTACTTCTTTCTTTATCCAGTTTTGATTCCTGATCCATCATTCTGATCTCCTTCTTGCAAACACCCCTTCATTCCCCCTATTTCTCTCATCTTATATCCTACAGTGCTTGTCTGGTGAAACCCAGGCTCAGTTAAACCCAACCATGCAACTGGACTGGATTGCAGAAAAACACACAGCGCTGGTAAGTGGCTTTTCTTTAAATTAGAGAGCACAGATTTCAGACAGATGCACACCCATGGCTGCCCAGCAATCCCACTCACTAAAAGGACTATTCCATAATGTCTTTCTCTTCAAACCTCCCATCTCCACCCTCTGCTTTCTTCCCTTCAGTCTCAGGGGATGACCTGGATCAGCCTTTGTTGAGAAAATAGAAGCAGTAGGATGAGAGCTCACTCATTTCCTACCAATCTGTGCCCCGTGCTCTTGGCCTCCCTCCCTGTTTCATCGTGTTCCTGCTTCTATCAAGGCCATGCTGCCACGTGTGCCCTAGACTGCCGTTCCCACCAACCCCAGTCCCACACCCAAGCCTGCCCCCTCCATAGCCTTCTGCATCTCTGTAAATCATTACACTCTCAAGTCACTTGGGCCCCAAACCAGAAGTCTTAGTTTTTCTATTAATAGTTCATTCATTCTTGTATCTAAACCATCTGCAAATCCTATAGGATTCAAAAAAAAAGTCCAGTATCTGACATCCTTTGCCACCCCCCCGGGCCAAACCACTGTCTTCTCTCACCTGGATTGTTGCAAAGGCTACTTATATTCATCATGTTTCAGTTTAGCTACATAGAGCTGGAAAAAAAAAACCCAAATTTAAAAACCAGTGGCTTAAACAGAAAAGAACTTTATTTTTTTTCTCTCTCTCTCTTTTTTTCCTTTTTGAAACAGAGTCTCCCTCTTTTGCCCAGGCTGGAGTGCAGCCACACAATCTCAGCTCGCTGCAACCTCCTTCTCCCGGGTTCAAGTGATTCTCCTGCCTCAGCCTCCCAAGTAGCTGGGATTACAAGCGTGTACTACCACACCTGGCTAATTTTTATATTTTTAGTAGAGACGGGGTTTCATCAAGTTGGCCAGGCTGGTCTCGAACTCCTGACCTCAAATGATCCACCCACCTCGGCCTCCCAAAGTGCTGGGATTACAGGCATGAGCTACCATGCCTGGCCCATTTCTCTCTCATGTGAAACGAGTCCAGAAATAGGCCGTCCAGATTTGGTGTGGTATTTCTATGCTATCCTCAGGGACCCACCTGAGCTTTCTGTTCCACCATCCTCAGCATGTGGCTTCCATTTTAAAGGCCGTCTTATGCAATGTAATCAGCATTTCAAAAAGGTATGAAATCTTCATACCTCTTTGATATGTTCATTGCAGCATTGTGCACAATAGCCAAGATATGGAATCAACCTAAGTGTCCATCAATGGATGAATGGATAATACTATTCAGCCTCAAGAAGGAAATCTTGTCATTTGCAATAACACAGGTTAATCTGGAGGATATTATGTTAAAGGAAATAAGCCAGACACAGAAAGACAAATACTACATGATCTCACTTATATGTGAAATCTAAAAAAGGCCATCTCATTGAAGCAGAGAGAGGAATTGCAGTTAACAGGGTTTAAGGAGGGAAGGGTAGGGATTGAGGAGATGTTGGTCAAAGGATACAAAATTTCAGCTAGGCAGCAGGAATAAATTCAAGAGTTCTGTAACGTAGTGACTATAGTTAATAACGTATCATATCGTATACTTGAAAAGTGTTAAGAGAATAGATTTTAAGTGTTCTTACCACAAATAAATGATAAGAATGCAGAAGGGGAGAAAAACAAAACAAAACAAAAAGATCTCCTTATGGTTGCAGATGGCTGCTAGAATTCCAGCTATTATGTCTATGTTCCAGGTTGGCAGCAGAAGGAAGCAAAAGAGCAAAGAACTCCTCCCAATTGAGTAGGCTCTTTTTAAGCAGTGCTCCAAAGTGTGCTATAAATCTACCTTCTTATAGGTCATTGGCCAGAAATTAATCACATGACTGTCTAATTGTAAGGGACAGGGGACAGAGTATCTAGGAAATCTAGACTTTAGCTGGGTGCATTGCTGCCACAAATAAGAATCAGAGTTCTATTGCTAAAGAAAGAAAGGGCAGATGGCTACTATGTGTCAATCAGCAATTTCTGTTGTTCCTCCTGACTGGTCTGCCTGCTCCCAGCCTTTCACCTCATATTCCATTCTCCTCAGAGCAGCCAAAATAGCCATTGCTGCTCAAAACTTGCCAGTGGCTTCCAATGCACTCAGAGTAAAAGGCAACATCCTAGAGTAGCCTTTAAGGTCTTACTCAGTCTGGCTCCATTGTTTCTCTGACCTCATCTCTTATCACTTTTCCTGCTCACCCTTACCTATCCTCATTCATCAGACAAGACAAAAACTTGCTCCTCTATTAGGACCTTTGCTTTCACACTTCCCTCTGCCTAGAAAGTTCTTTTCCACACCTCTGCATGGCTTGACTTTTCACTTCCTCCCAGTTTTGCTCAATGTTGCCTTATCAGAGGAGTTTTCTGGGACTACTCTCTATGTAATGCACGTGTGCATCCACATTCCTTATTCTCTTGACCTCTTTAGCTTTCTCCATGGAATGTACCATAATCTGAAATGTTAGTATTTTGTATGTGTTGTATATTTCTCCCCCCTAGAAAACAAGCATCTTGAAGGCTATGATTTTGTCCCATTTGTTTATTGTTTTCTCTCCAGTACCTAGAATAGTGCTCACAGATAGTGATCACTCAAGAAATATTTGTTGAATAAAAAGATGAGTTTTTTATAGGAAGGGTCTGATGTTCGGTGAGTCAAATCTCATTGATTCCGTGGTGGGCCAAGTGCGGATGAGACGTGGAGGTCATAGAAAGTAGGCCTCCGTGCTGCGAGAGCATTCAGATAATCATCAAAAGAATTGTTTGCAGTTGAAGATGTATTCACTGAAAGAAAGGGTGAATGAATGAATGAGGCCCTCACCACCTCCGTGACCCCTAATTAGCAATGCAGCTACTGCCTGTGATTATGAACGCCTCATGGAATCATAAAAGAGATGTGAGTCTATTGGCTTTGCCTGGTGTTGCCATTCCCCTTGGCCAGAGAGGCTGCTGCTCTTTAGGACTGCTGTTCATTTCAGGGATTGGGGCCATCAGTCTCTTGGAGAACCAAGCTGTCTGAGCTTTGACCTTGGAAAAGAAAGAGAGAAAGAAAGAAACTGGAGAGTTGCTCTGGTTTTTGGGGCAGAAATGCACTGAAAACCATCTGGGAAGGTAGTGCTTGCCTTTGCCTGAACAGTGTCTCAAAAGCATATCTGACCAGAGTGTATGATCTAGAGGCACATTTGGATGGGAGGATTATAAAAACTGCACTTAGTAGCCAATAAGCTATTGCTTATATTTAAACTCCTATGCAATGACACAACTTTTGAAAACTCAGCTTTTAACTTATGCTTAACAACAACTGTATTTCAAGTCAAAAGTGCACTGCACAACTGGTCCCTGAGACCGGCCAGTGTGACACTATTAGCCACCTAAAGGCTCTTTTGGAAACAGTCTCAGTACTGTCTCTATTTTTCATGAAGTATAATAGACCATTAGTATAAGCAGAGGGAAAGGAAAAAAAAAAGTCAAATACTTACCAGTGGCTTTCATGTTATTCTCAGTTGCCTCTTACCCTGCCATGAGTAGAATCTATACAGTCGAATCTCTGACTAACCTTAATTCCTCATTTCCAAGATCCTTGTCAATTTACAATGTTAAGCTAGCGCTCTTCTCATTTTAGAGGTCATTGTCTGGTGTTAATGCATAAAAGCTGAAATCGATGTAGAAGTGATATCCTTTTTCCTTCCTTCCTAACAATGTCATTAATCCTTGTTCAATGGGCACATTACATATCTTCCTGTCCTTTTAGAAAAAAAATATTACTCAAGCTTTGCAAAGTACTTTAAAATAATTTTTTGAAGAACAGCCAAATACTAAACTATGACGATAAGAGTCAGCCCTCTAGTGAAGAATCTTAGTAAAGATTCCCAAGGTCATTTTAGTAGAAAAGTTAAGAAAATATTACATTGTGAAGCATAATCTTTCAGCCCTGAAAATTACTAACCTTCTGACCTAGAGTCAATTACTTAATCTCTTTGTGCTTTCATTTTCTCTTCTGTCAAGAATGGATGATAAAGCCCATACTCCCGGGTTCACAGGGCTCTGGTCTGGTTCAGAAGCGCGCTTACCTGGCTGGGAAACTACATCACCAGCTGGCTGCTTTTCTCGATGGTACTTGCTGTGAAGTGGTCCAAGACATTATTCCACCCAGAGAAACTGGACTGCAGAATGATGGTACTGCAAACTCTTATTTAAAAAGTAGGCTGGGCACGGTGGCTCACGCCTGGAATCCCAGCACTGTGGGAGGTGGAGGTGGGTGGATTACATGAGATCAGGAGTTCGAGAGCAGCCTGGCCAACATGGTGAAATCCTGTGTCTACTAAAAATACAAAAATTAGCTGGGCGTAGTGGCGGGCATCTGTAATCCCAGCAACTTGGGAGGCTGAGGCAGAAGAATCGCTTGAACCCAAGAGGGGAAGGTTGCAGTGAACCAAGATCGCACCACTGCAGTCCAGCCTGGGTGACAGAACGAGACTGTGTCTAAATAAATAAATAAATAAAATAAAGAGCAGGCAATTTGAAGCATGGGAGAAACATGGGTCTTGATCCACAACTTATATGGGAACAAATGTGATTTGGCAAGTAGCCTGAGTAGATTCTGAGCCTCATTGTCATTACCTGTGAGATACGATAAAGCACATAGCATCCCGTGATGGGATTAAATATATTTTAAGTGTGGGTACATGTAAGTCAGAATACATGTAAGTCAGATTATTTTTAAAGACAAGAAAACTAGAATCTAAATAAATTACATAATCTGCACAAATTTGCATTATTTGTGACTGACATCACCAGAACTCAAATAGAGGTCTCGCAAGTCCATCTCTAAACCTTTTTTTTTTTTTTTTTTTTTGAGATGGAGTCTCACTTTGTCACTCAGGCTGGAGTGCAGTGGTGTGATCTTGGGTCACTGCAACCTCCATCTCCCAGGTTCAAGTGATTCTCCTCCCTCAGCTTCCTGAGTAGCTGGGATTACAGGCACCTGCCACCATGCCCGGCTATATATATATATATAATTTATATAATTATAATATATTATATATAATTTTACATATAAAATTTTATATATATATTATATTATAAATATATAATATATTATATATAATATATATAATATATATTTTATATATTTTTTATATATATAAATTATATATAAATATAATATATAATATATATAATTTTATATAAAATTATATTATATATAATATTAAAAAAATATATATATATATTTGTATTTTTAGTAGAGATGGGGTTTTGCCATGTTGGCCAGACTGGTCTCAAAACTCCTGACCTCAGTGATCCACCCACCTCAGCCTCCCCAAGTGTTGAGATTACAGGCGTGAGGCACCGTGCCTGGCCTCTAATACTTTTTCCACAATAAAATGGATTTCATTTCGGCCACTGACCTCCTCTGAGTATCCAACAAACCTATGAACCTACCTCCTAGAAAAGTGAATGTATCTTCTGTATATAATTTCAGCACACCCATGGACCTTCTAGGGGTCCATGGACTCAGATTAAGAACCTGAGCACTAAAGGCTGTGGTCTCTCCTGAATATGCCTGAGTGCATTTACTAAAGAAGAATCTAATTTTTTGCCCTTATATCAGAAGAGAAAAGCAGATTTTATGGTACTAAAGCAGTCTGGAAAAAGTCTTCAAAAGAAGTTGGAAATATAGAATTTTTATTCACACTGTCATGGTCTTTAAAATACTCCTGGGGTGCTAAAGAGATTCCAGAATTGGAGCTGTATTCAGACATACATTCATTCAGCAGATCCTTACTGAGGGCCCAACGTGTGCCTGGCCCTGGATTTGCAGTGGGGCCCAAGACAAGCCCTGCTCCCATGAAATTCACATCCAGCGTGAGGGGAGATGGATGGCGAATAAACAAATATATTATGCTAGGTAGTGTTAAGTGTTATTGAGAGAATAAGACAGGGTGATGCAACTAAGAGTGATGGGTTGAAAGGACAAGTCTACTGCAGACTGTGTGGACAGGGACAACTTCTCTAAGGAGTTGACCTTTGCAATGTGACCTAAAGGATGAGAAGGAGCTTCCTGGGGAAGTTCTGGGGCACAAGCATTTCATGCAGAGAAAACATCCATTTAAGGTCTTTCTGCCTCATTAGACTTGGTATGTGCCACCGTGATGGGAGTGGGTCATTGAGAAAACAGGTGACATGAGATGAGGCTGGAGAGGTGGGTGGTGCCAGTCCCTGTAGGGCTTTGTAGACCAGGGTAGAGAGTTTGGGTTTTATTCAAGGTGAGATGGGAAAGGGTTCAATGATCAACATGAGCTGATTCATGTTTTTAATTCATCACTTAGGGTGCTGTGTAAGGTTGGCTTGTTGGCAGTGAAAGTGGCAGTAGGAAGATGAGTCATCCAGTAAAATGGTGAGGCTGGCTGGGCTCAGGCTGGTAATGGGGAGGACAGAAAGAAGTTAAACTCAGGATGTGTTTTTTTGGAGGTCGAGGGTATAAACTTGTCAACGAACTGGATGAGGGGAAGTGAGAGAAGAACTAAGCTAAGAATGATACCTAAGGTTTTTGTCAGAGCACCTGGAATGATGCTGAAGCTATTTCTCTGTTTCTTGAAATGCAGAAAACTGAAGCAGGAGCAGGCTTGGGAGAGGGACATGGGTGGCCAAAGTAACCAAGAGTTATGATCAACTATGTTAAGTAGGCAACTGGATATATGAATTTGGAGCTCCAGGGAAAGGTCATGGCTAAAGACATAAATTCAGAAGTTATTTCTATCAATGTGGTATATAAAATCACATAATTGAATAAAATTACCTAGAGAAGCATGTAGATGGAAGGAATAAAAGATGGCACAGGACAAAGCCTTCAGGAAGTCCAACATGCAGAGGTCAAACAGAATAAGTTCACCCAGCAAAAGAGATTGAGTGAGTAGGCAGAGGGCCCAGAGGAAAACCAGGAGAGTGTGGTGTCACTGAAGCCAAAAGAACAAAAGTATTCCATGAAGGAGAGAACGATCCTCTGTAACAAATGCTCCTAAGATGTTGTGGCAGAGACTCCTGCTTGTCCTCTGTACCCATTTTCTCCATTTTTCTTTTAGTAATAGAAACCACTGAGCTGTAGCTGGACACAAAGCCACTTACATGGAGACTACATTCCCCAGTCTCTTACATGGAGACTACATTTCCCAGTCTCTTTTGCAGCTAGGTGTGACCATGAGGCTGAGCTCAAGTCAGTGGGGTGTGAGAAAAAGGAGCTTATGCAATCTGCTATACTTGGCCTTACAATATTGGGTGTGCACGCCACCTTTCTCTTTTCCTGGTTTTCCATAGGCTGGAATGTGGACATGGAAGGGGCTCAGCTTCAATCATGTGCATGAGGACAGTACTCCAAGGAATATCAGAGAAATTGGTGAAAGGAACCTGGGAACCTGAATGCTCTTAAGCAGAGCCATCCATCTGCTGTGGATTGCCTACTGCCATTTGGACTCCCTTGTGAAAGAAATAAATTAAATTCTCTCTACAATCACTGTATTTTGGGGTCTCTATTTTAGCATCATAGCCCACACCATAAATAATTCACCTATCAAGAAAGATGACAGACACTTTGGGAGGCCAAGGTGAGCAGATCACCTGAGGTCAGGAGTTGGAGACCAGCCTGGCCAACATGGCAAAACCTCGTCTCTATTAAAAATACAAAAATTAGCCAGGCATGGTGGTGCATGCCTGTAATCCCAGCTACTTAGGAGGCTGAGGCAGGAGAATTGCTTGAACCCAGCAGCAGAGGTTGCAGTGAGCCAAGATCACACCATTGCACTCTGGCCTGGGTGACAGAGCAAGACTCTGTCTCAAAAAAAAAAAAAAAGAAAAAAAAGAAAAGAAAAAGAAAGAAAAGAGAAGAAGAAAGAAAGAAAGATGACAGAGGAAACACCCTGGAGCCGATTGGTGAGTTTGACAATTTCAGAGGTATGACTGGGATAGGAGTAGACTGAAGAGCTAATCCATTCATTCACTCTTTCATTCATTCCACATATTTATTGAGTTTTCATTCTGTGTCATGCACTGTCCTAGGCTGCGAGATACAGCAGAAAACAACAGAGATAATGCCCTTGTTCTCATGGCACATGTGTTCTAGTGGAGGAGACAAAAAGTAAACACATAAACAGATAACGCATAAACAGGTCAATGTGAAGGCCAGCTAGTGACCTGTGCTAAGAAGAAAATAAAGCTGAGATCATGGAGAGGAAGTGCTACTTTAGAAACAGTGCTCAGGGGAGGAATTTCAGAGAAGGGTACTTTTGAGAAAATTGAATAAATAGAAATTAAAGGGAAAGCTATGTGGAAATCCTGGGGAAGAGTACACCAGGAAGAGGGAACAGAAACTGCAGAGTCCCTGAGGCAGGAATTCACTTGCTTAAGGAATAGAAATAAATCGGATGTGCTATAGAGCACAGCACATGAGGTGATCAAAGTGCATGAAGGAGATTAAATTGGAGAGAAAAAAAGATGCCAGATCATCAGAGTCTTTGAAAACTAGGAAAAGGGGTTTCAATTTTTTTGTAGGTGTGATGGGAAGCCATTGAAGTCATCATAGGGGGTTTAACCAGATTTTGCATTTTAAAATACTGATCCTGCTGCTATATTGAATATGAGGGTAAGGGTGAAATCAGTGGTTGATTCAAGTCATCCAGGCCAGAGATGATGGTGGTTTGGGCTTGAATAACAGCGGTGAAGGTGGTGAGAAGTAGTCTGATTTGGGAGAGGATGTGTGTACGTGTGTGTGTGTTGGAGATGGCTATAGAATGGCTACAGAAACATCTTTGGGATGATCTACTATATAGGGGTGCAGAGAAATGGGCAGCAGCTGGGAAGCTTATAGGGCTTTAGGAAGTCTCTCTCTCTGTCTCCTTTCCCCTCTCTCTCTTTTAAAGATAGGAAATACCAGATTTAATGTGGTAATTGGGATGATCCAGTAGAAAGGGATTCATTTGTGGTGCCAGAAAGACAGATGAAATTTACAGGAAAAGTATGAAGCCACAATTAAGTAGAGGGCTTATAGTCTTTAATGCAAGCAAAGACACTTCATTCATCGAAGAAGGCAAGATGTACCAGAAAATTTATTGGTGAGAAAATACAGAAAATTTCATGTGGTGGCATCCATTTAATCAATGAAATGTGCAGCAACTGAGAGTGAAGATTTGGGCAAGAAGAGAGGTAGGAAGTTTCAATAAAGAGAACCCATAGTGGCATGATTATTTCAGAGTGAGAGACATACAACGAAAGTGCATAGGATTGCTGAACAGTTTGAGCTCATTTAAACTTGGTGGTTCTGAATTTCAAGTGAGTCAAGTCAGCACCAGTGCTGTGTTTTCTGGTGGCTCAGTTTGGTGTCTTGTGTGTAGGTGCTGAGTAGGGGTTTAGTTGTGCTTAGATATGGCTGAAGTTTTATTAGGGAAATGGAGAACATGCCAATAGTGTTAGGGATGCTTGCAAAAGAGCAGTGTGATGTTGGTCCCTGATACGGTTTGGCTGTGTCCCCACCCAAATCTCATCTTGAATTGCATCTTCCACAATTCCCACGTGTTGTGGGAGGGACCCAGTGGGAGGTAATTGAATCATGGGGGCGGGTCTTTCCCATGCTATTCTCATGATAGTGAATAAGTCTCGTGAGGTCTGATGGCTTTACAAGGGGGAGTTTCTCTGCACAAGCACTCTCTTTGCCTGCTGCCATCTGTGTAAGATGTGACTTGCTCCTCCTTCCCTTCTGCCATGATTGTGAGGCTTCCCCAGCCACATGGAACTGTAAGTCCATTAAACCTCTTTCTTTTGTAAATTGCCCAGTCTTGGGTATGTCTTTATCAGCAGTGTGAAAACGAACTCATACAGTCCCTGAAATCTAAACTAAGAAAAAAATAAGGAAATAGGGGAACAATAATCCAGATTTTATAGGCCTGAAAGTAATACAATTGAGGGGAAGCCCTGTTAAAGATGAGAAGACAAAATTATGAATACAGAATTAGGTATGAGACAATATTGATTTAGAATGACAAAATTAATTCTAACAAATTATGAATTTATAATGTTGATATTTATCAACATAACAAATCCAGAAAATGTACATATTTTTATTAACTGCTTGAAATGCTTTTATTATATATTTTCTTATATAATATACATATAAAAGATGATATAAGGTGATCAAAGAGTGTACAACCAACCCGTTATTATATTATTATATTATGTGTTGGTTGCATACCCTTTGATCCACCCCTTCACATGACAACAATTTTGTAATAATTTTTTAAATTCTGGAAATAGATAATTCAGTCCTTCCTCTAGCATGGGGAATGGAAACTGAAAAAATGTTTAACTCTAGATATCTGGGATGCAAAAATCATGTGATTTCAATTTCACACACCCATGTGCTTGCTGTTTTTTTTCTTTGGAGATGGAGTTTTGCTCTTGTTGCCCAGGCTGGAGTACAATGGTGTGATCTCGGCTCACTGCAGCCTCCACCTCCTGGGTTCAAGTGATTCTCCTGCCTCAGCCTCCTGGTAGTTGGGATTACAGGCATCTGCCACCATGCCCAGCTAATTTTTTTTTTTTAGTAGAGATGTGGTTTCACCATGTTGGCCAGGCTGGTCTCGACCTCCTGGCTTTTTGTAGTATAGCTATAGGTTTCTGCTGTCCTACTGCAGGAATTTTGATCAATTCTATTTTACATGATTCCCATCATAAAAGAAAAAAATCCACAGGGTGATTTTCTGTACATTACATCCTTGAGAATATTTGTTGACAGGAGACAACTTCTGTTTTGCCTGGGCATCACTGAGAACAAAGGCTTCACTGAAGCAATTGCTTCCCTACATTTTTAACCTTGTTTCTTCTCCACTACCTGTTGCTGGCAGAGGCCTGTTGCTAGCATAGGCCACATGGCACAAGGTCTTGTGGGCATAAGTCCCCCAGCCCTGCAACTTTGTGTCACTACATGAGAAGAGTGGAGCCAGTGTGCAGGCAGCAGGAGGAATCCTGCAGCCATTATGACTCTGGCGATTACATGACTCTCTTCACAGGTGGTTGTGAGCCCTTTATCCCCACTAAACCCAATATAAATGCATTCCCTACTAAACTTTCCCTCAGTGGCATCCCTACAATGCCCACAGCCCCTCCAACACCATCTTCCTGCAAAGGTGTGATAGGAGGGAAGGCAGAGTGGAAAGGGAAAGGGACATCACTCTTCATCATCACTGTTAAATATCTAAGAGCATATATTGAAGTGTCTCAGTCTATGTCCTTTGCCCGTTTTTTCTCTTTAAGTAGGACTGTCTTTTCTCTTTTAATTTTTAATCGTTATGAATTTTAAAACATTTGCTTGGTCTGTATCAAGACATGTAGAATGGTCTAAAAGTCACTCTGAGAATGTACTTGCCACAAAAAATTATCTGACCAGGTGAATACAGTTCATCCTTGAACAACACAGGTTTGAACTCTGCAGATTTTATATGCCGATTTTCTTCCACCTCTGTCACCCCTTGAGAGAGCAAGATCAACCCCTCTTCTTTTGCCTCCTCTTCAGCCTACTCAACATGAAGACGGTAAGGATGAAGACCTTTATGAAGATCCACTTCCACTTAATGAATAGTAAACAGATTTTCTTTTCCTTATGATTTTCTTAATGTATTAGTCCGTTTTCACGCTGCTGATAAAGACATACCAGAGACTGGGCAATTTACAGAAGAAAGAGGTTTAATTGGAATTACAGTCCCACATGTGAGGCTGGGGAAGGCTCACAATCATGGCAGAAAGCAAGGAGGAGCAAGTCACATCTCACGTGGATGCCGGCAGGCAAAAAAAAAAAAGCTTGTGCAGAGAAACTCCCGTTTTTTTAAATCCATCAGATCTTGTGAGACCCATTCACTATCATGAGAACAGCATGGGAAAGACCTGCCCCCACGATTCAATCATCTCCCACCAGGTCCCTCCCAAAACACGTGGGAATTATGGGAGCTACAAGATGAGATTTGGGTGGGGACACAGAGCCAAACCACATCACTTAATAACATTTTCTTTTCTCTAGCTTATTTTATTGCAAGAATACAGTTTATAACACATATACAAAATACATGTTCATTGACTGCTTAGGCTATCAGTAATGCTTCCGGGAAATAATAGGCTATTAGTAGTTAAGTTTTGGGGGACTCAAAAGTTATGGTGCATTTTCGGCTGTGCAGGGGGTTGGCACCTCTAACCACTGCATTCTTAAAGCGTCAACTGTACTTAGCTGGAGCCCCTTCCAGGCCTTGCACTGGCCTGTGCTGGGCAGGGGCCCTAAAACTTAGGCTTTGGTGGCTTCATAATAAGTCTGGCTGGGACCAAAAGACCGGAGGTACAGCTGAATGTGAAAAGGTTACTTTCCTTACTAAGAAATCCAGGCCCTCCACAGCTTCCTTGGCTCCCCAGTTGTGCCTCACCACCTTCTCTTTTCCTTCCCCAGCTCCATATCATTTCCTCTCAGGTACATGTGGTGCATCATGGAGGGGAGACGATGCATGGGGATTGGCTAGAAAGCATAAATCCTCATCTTTTGGTTCACAATTAGGTCAGCAGTCTCTTTGAGACTTGGTTTCTGCTTCATTGTGGGCTGGGAGTTCCCTTTGCAGGGTGTGAGTGAGGAAGGAAATAAGAGAAATACAGGAGAAAATATAACCTTAGGAATACTTTGCAGTGTAGTCCTGCTACAATTGAAGAAGTCAATTACAATATCTTGTGGATATTAGATTTCTCAAAAGAGGAACAACCGCATGTAACTGTCATTGCTGGTGATGCCAAGGCTATAACTAAAATTCTCTCAGGTCCTGCCTTACTGGAAGGCCCCTATGTCCTCTTTATTTATTTGATGAGGGCTGTCGAAAAAACCGCCTCTTCAGAAAGGTCTGCATCACAGATCTACTTGAAACTTCCCCCACTGAAATATCCCCTTTAAATTCTTCCAGGAGGCTGGTTAAAACTGGGGGGATCACTTGAGGTTAGGAGTTCGAGAGCAGCCTGGCCAACATGGCGAAATTCCATCTCTACTGAAAATACAAAAATTAGCCAGGCGTGGTGGCACGCGCCTGTAATCCCAGCTACTCGGGAGCCTGAGGTGGAAGAATTGCTTGAACATAGGAGGCGGAGGTTGCAGTGAGCTGAAATCACACCACTGCACTCCAGCCTGGGCAACAGAGCGAGACTCTGCCTCAATTAAAAAAACAAACAAACAAAAAAGGAACTGTTTTGTCAGAACAAACATATTAACATGGCTTAGTTTCTAAAATCAGCTTAACAGTCTACTTAGGGTACTAATGAAATGTGAGCGAAAATAGGTATGTTTTGATGGTGAAGCAAAGTCTGAGAAGATAAGAACAATTAGGAGAGTGGCAAGTATAACATACTTTTATTTATTGTGAAAATAAATCTAATTTCACAGATTAACCTAAATGTGAACCTTCATCTTATAATTTTGTCCTGTTAGCTGCTGGGAAGTGAAATTTCTCATTAAACAGGAATTTGAGGGAATTTTTTTCTGTCTGGAAATTTAAAGCACTCCCTTAAGATGAAGCATTATTTAAGTAGAATATTTCTTCTTCATTATTTGCAAAAATGAAGAGACAAACCTAAAAATCCCACTACCAAATTACCATCTCTAGAAATACTAGATAGTAGAAACTGAAAGATATGCTCAAATGTAAAGTTTTCCTCCAACTGGAATTTATTCTTCAGAAAGTGGATAATTACATTCCAGCTCTTACAAAGTTGTTCATAATAGGAGATCCTATCCCAATTATTTAGAACCACAAAATATTTTGAGAAAGTCATATAGTTTGAAAATGGGCTCAGTCAATGCTACTTTGGAGTGCTTACAGAATAGGTAGAAAGCCCAGAAAAAAATTAATTGAAATATAATTTATATACCATAATATTCACCTATTTTAATTGTGCATTTCAATAAGGTTTAGACAATGTATACTGTCATGCAACTCATCCTTACACTATGCTTTAGACCAATCCATCATTCCAAAATGTAATTAATCCCTGCTGCCACTCCCAACCCCCAGCACCAGGGAACCACTGATTTGCTTTCTGTCACTAAACTTTGCTTTTCTAGATACGCAAATGGAGACATACAGTGTACTCTCTTGCCTTGCTCCTTTCACTCATATGACATTTTTTGAGATCTATTCGTGTCTTGCATGTGTTAGCAGTTCATTCATTTATTTTTGTACTTTTTTATTGTGGAAAATACACCTACCATGAAATTTATCATTTTAACCATTTCTAAGTATACAATTCAGTGGCATTATATACATTCACAATGCTGTGCAACCACCACCACTATTCATTTCCAGAACTTTTTCTTCTTTCCAAATGGAAACTCTATACCCATGAAACACTAGCTTTCCATTCACCCCTGCCCTCTGCTCCTAGCAATCATCACTCTACTTTCTATCTCTGTGAATTTACCTATTTTTACCTCATATAAATCCTGTATTGGGATCATACAATATTTGTTCTTTCATTTCTGGCTTATTTCACTTAGCAAAATGTTGTTAACATTCATCTTTGTTGTAGCATATCTCAAAATTTCATTCTTTTTAAGGCTGAATAATACTCCATTGTATGGCTATTGGATTACCTTTTACTGATCCAGTCATCTAATGATGGAAATTTGGGTTGTTTTCATCTTTTGGCTATTGCAAATAATGCTACTATGAGCATTGATGTGCATATTTGAGTCCAGGTTTTCAATTCTTTTGGGTGTATTTCTAGGAATAGAATTGCTGGGTCATATGGAAATTCTATGCATAACCTTTTGAGAAACCACTATACAGTTCTTTCTTTTTTTATTGGAGCAATTAGAGTGGCTATGTAAAGATATTTCACCATGGTTTAAATTTGCATTTCCTTGATATCCAATGATGTTGAACATTTTTTATATGTTTGGTTTAGCCTCTTATATATCGTCTATTGTAAGGTATCCCTCTAAATCTTTTGCCATTTTAAAATTGAGTTGCTAGTCTTTTTATTGAGTTGTAAGAGTTTTTTAATATTCTTTTTCAAATACATATTTTACTAATACATTTTCCTAGTCTTTGGCTTGTCTTTTTATTTTCTTTAAAATGAAATGCATATATTTTAAAAATTTGATGCTGGTCCAGTTTATAACATTTTTCTTTTGCATTTCATGCCTTTTATGTCCTATCTAAAATATTTGGCTTACTTCAAAGTCATAAAGATTTTTGTTTGATTTCTTTCTAAGTTTTATAGCTTTAGCCTGGTTGTATATGTCCATCATCCATTTGGGTTAATTTGTGTCTATGGCATAAAAAAGGAGTATTCATTTTCCCTCAAAATATGTTCACTTATTCTCATTCCCCTTATTGAGGGAAAAGGAAACAAAAAAGCTGTCCTTTCCCCCATTGAATTACACTGACAAATTGATCATATATGTGTGGACTTTCTGGACTCTCAGTTTCATTGATCTACATGTATATCCCTGTACCAATACTATGCAGTATTGATTGCTAATTTTTTTTTTCTTTTTTTTTTTTTTTTTTTTTTTTTTTGAGACGGAGTTTCGCTCTTGTTGCCCAGGCTGGAGTGCAATGGTGTGATCTCAGCTCACCGCAACCTCTGCCTTCTGGGTTCAAGCAATTATCCTGCCTCCACCTCCCAAGTAGCTGGGATTACAGGCATGTGCCACCACACCTGACTAATTTTGTATTTTTAGTAGAGACCGGGTTTCTCCATGTTAATCAGGCTGATCTCGAACTCCCGACCTCAGGTGATCTGCCCGCCTCGGCCTCCCAAAGTGCTGGGATTACAGGCGTGAGCCACTGTGCCCAGCCTTTGATTGCTAATTTTTATAATATGTCTTAAAAATAAGTATTGTATGTTTTCCAATTCTTTGCTTCTTTTTAAAAATTGTTTTGACTACTTTAGGTCCTTTGCATTTTATACAAATTTTAGAATCAGCTTGCCAATTTCCATATACAAGAAAATATCTGCTGGTATTCTGATAGGAATTGCATTGAATCTGTAGATGAATTTGAGGAGAATTGCCATCTTAACAATATTAAGCCTTTGTCTATGAACATGGTATATCTCCATTCATTTAGGTTATCCTTAATTTTTGTTAGCAATATTTTGTGTTTTCAGTACACAGGCTTCAAAATCTTTTCTTAAATTTATTTCTAAGTATTTTAAATGTGATTATAAATGGCATTTTTAAAAATTTAAGTTTTAGATTGTTGTTAGAGGATGGACCATCTAAATTCACTTATGAGTTCTAGTAGTGTTTTGTAAATTCTCTATGATATGCTAATACATGATCATGACTTTTTGTAAATTAAGTTTTACTTTTTCTTGCGCAATCTGTATGCCATGTGTTTCTTTTAATAGTCTTATTTTGCTGGCTAGAATCTTCAGTATAATATTGAACAGAAGTGGTAAGGGTGAATATCCTTGTTTTGTTCTTGACCCTTGGTAGAAAGTATTCAGTCTTTCACCATTAAGTGTGATGGTAGCTGTAGTTTCTTTGTTGATGACCTTTAATAGATGGAGAAGGTACCCACTATAGTTTGGCTTGTTTGACTCCTTCAAGTCTCATGTTGAAATTTGATTCCTACTGTTGGAGTTGGGGCCTAATGGGAGGTGTTTGGATCATGAGGGCAGATCCCTCATCAGTGGCTTGGTGCCATCATCACAGTAATGACTGAATTCTTGCTCTGTTAGTTCCCATGAAAGCTGATTGTTAAAAAGAGCCTGGCACCTCCACCCTTTCTCTCTCTTGCTTCCTCTCTCACCATGTAATTTCTGCACATGCTGGCTTCCCTTTCCCTTCCACCATGAGTGGAAGCAGCCTGAAGCCCTCATCAGAAGCAGATGCTGGTTCCATGCTTCTTGTACAGCCTACAGAACTGAGAGCCAAGTAAACTTCTTTTCTGTATAAATTACCCAGCCTCAGGTATTTCTTTATAACAACACAAACAGACTAAGATAGTTCCCATCTATTCTTATTTTGTTGAATGTTTTTTAAAATCATAAATTGGCAATGGAATTTGTTAAGTGTCTTCTCTCTGTTTATTAAGATTTTTCCTAATTATTCTATTAACATGGTATAGTGCATTAAATGATTTTTGAATGTTAACCCTACCTTGCATTTCTGTGATAAACCATAGTTATTCATGATCTATTATTCCTTTTGTATGTTGCAGGTTTCAATTTATTCATATTTTGTTAAGGACGTTTGCATCTATATTTATTAAGTATATTGCTCTGTAGTTTTTCTTCTCTGTGATATATTTTTTCATCTTTATATTGAGGGAAATCTTAGCCTCATGAAATGAGCTGAGAAGTTTTCTTCATTCTCTATTTTTTGGAAATTTTTTTTTTGTAGGATTGGTATTATTTATTTCTTAGGTGTTTGATTTAACAGTTAATTCATCTGTGCCACAACTTTTCTTTGTGGAAAAATTTTTAATTGGTAATTTAATTCCTTTACTACATATAGAGATTTTTTTCAGGGTTTCTATTTCTTCCTGAGTCAGTTCTGGTAATTGGTGCCTTTCTAATAATTTTTATATTACCTCTACGTTGTCAAAAATATTGATATAAAGTTGTTCATAGTATTTCCTTAGTATCATTTTAATTTTTGTGGGATATATAGTAATGTCCCCTTTTTCATTACTGATATTGGTAATTTGTATCTGCCCTACATTTTATTATCAGGCTAGCCAAAGTTTAATTATTTTTGTTCATTTTTTCTAAGAAGTAACATTTAGTTTCATTTATTTTTCTATATTTTTAAATTTTATTAGTTTCTATTTATTGGTTTCCACTCTGATCTTTTAAAAATGTTCTTCCACTTACTTACTTTGTGTTTTATTGATCTTCTCTTCCAGTTTTTTAAGGTAAGAACTTGTATTGTTTTTAGACCTTTCTTCTATTATAATATACTCATATAAAGTTACAAATTTTCCTTTCAGCATTCTTTTAGCTACCTTTAACAATTTTCATATGTTGTATTTTTATTTTCATCCAGTTTCAGAAAATTTAAAACATTTGTTTTGATTTCTGACACATGAGTTACTTAAAAGTGTGTTAAGTTCTACATATTTGGGGATTTCTCAGATGTATTTCTGTTGTTAATATCTAATTTAATTCCATTGTGGACAGATAATATATTTTTTATAATTTTAATCCTTTTAAATTTATTGAAATTAATTTTATGGCCCTCCATATAGTCTATCCTGGTGATTGCTCAATGTGCACTTAAAAGTAATGAATATTCTGCTGCTTGGAAGTGGAATGTTATAATATATGCCAATGAGGTCAAATTGGTTGATATTATTGTTCATGTTTTCTTTATCACTACTGATTTTCTATTTTTAATATCAATTACTGAGAAAGAACTAAATATGCAATCTGTCAATCTGTCATAATTTTTGCATTAAACATATATTTTTAAAATTTTAAAAATATTTTTAACAGAGATTCAAGTTACCATCTGATGCAGATTCCTTTCAGCCTAAAGAGATTTCATTAGCATTTCCTGTAGTATAGTTCTAGCAATGAATTGTGTCAGTTTTGGCTTATCTGAAAATATCTTTATTTTCTCTTCACTTTTGAAGAGTTTGGTGGCTATAGAATTCTTGGCTGACCTTTTTTTCTCCTTCAGGAGTTTGAATATATCATTCTATTGCTATCTGGCCTCCATTATTTCTGATGCAAAGTCAGCCATTTCTTGTATTGTTTCACTGTTTAGGTGATCTGTCATTTTTCTCTTGCCACTTTCAAAATTTTCTCCTTGTCTTGCAGTTTGACTATGATATTTTTGGGTGTGGTTTTGTTTGTACTTAGCCAACTTGGTGTTTTTTGAGCATCTTGATGTGTAAGTTAATATTTTCACAACATATAGAAAGTTTGGATCCACTGTTTCTTCACATTTTTTTCCAGTCTTTTTTTTCTTTCCTTTCCTTTGGACCCCATTTGTGCAAGTGTTGAAATACTTGATGTTGCCTCACATATGTCTGAGATGCTATTCATTTTTCTCCCATCCCTTTTCTATTTGGGTTTTCTGTTTGTTTGTTTGGTTTGTTGGTTGGTGGTTTTTGGACTGACTGGGTAATCTATTAATCTATATTCAAATTCACTGATTCTTTCTTCTGACATCTCAAATCTGAAGGTAAATTTATGTAGTGAATTTTTAATTTCAATTATTTTACTTTTTCAGCTCCAGAATTTCCATGTGGCCTTTTTCATAGCTTCTATTTTTCTATTGAGATTTCTTATTTTGACTCATTGTTAGTGTATTTTCTATTAATTCTTTGAACATATTATGTTGAAGTCTCTTTACACTAAAATCTAACATCTGGACCTACTTGGAGTCAGTTTCCATTGACTGTGTGTGTTTTAAACCTGTATATTTGTTCTGTTTCTCTGAATGCCTAGTAATTTTTAAAGTGAAAACTGGACATGGTAGATAATACACTGAAGCAACTCTATATTTATTTCATTTTTTTCCTGAGGGTTGTTTTTTGTTTGTTATAGTAACTTACCTCTATTCAAGCTGAGAAATGTCTACACCATGACACACAACTTCTGATGTCTTTGCTCAGATTTATGTTTGCTTTTTTTAGCCTCATTCCATAAGTCTTCCTGTGCCTGCATAGCTTAGCAGTTGGCTAATTATTTGGCAGAGATTATACCTAGACATTTTGGGCCCATAAAGCTTCTATCCTTTGTTACTCAAGCTCTGTGTAAGTTGAGGAGTGCTTTCAAAGGCACAGCCAATTACAAAGTCCCCTTTGACCTCACTTTTAACAAGCTCTCTGGGTTCTCCATATATGTGTAGTTTAGCAATCATTCAGAGATTTGTGGAGAGTTTTATTTCAGCCCTTCTATGGCTCTCACTTCCAATATCTCACATTTAAATTTCTAGCTGGTTGCCATCTTCCTTGAATTGAAATAGTTGATACTGTCTGATAAAGCTACAAATTTTGTGCTCCTACCCCAAACTGAATCTGTCATCTCCACCTGGAAAAAACAGGTTTTCACCACCTGTTAACAACAACTCAACTACTACTGGATAATGGTCTTTACTACTTGAGCTGTGGAAGAGAAAGGATGAGAACCCTTTCAAGTAAAAAGCCCACAGTCTTGTCGATCTTACTTCATGCAGTAGCAGTTTTTCATGAGTAGATTTTCCTTAATTTGTTGTCTGCCTTTGGTCATCTTCTAGTACCTTGTGATGGTTGTTTTTAATGGTTTTGTCCAGTTTTTTTTTTGTTGTTGTTGTTTTTCACTAGTTTTCTGCTTGGAGACAGGAAAGAAATTTAACACAGACCTTGTCATCCTACCTAGGAACTTACAAGTATAACTACATAATTGCAGAACCTCAAACATTTTTAAAGAGCAATACTAAAAGTGATTTGGTTGTGAAGATCTTACAAACACGTAACCTACACGATGAACAACAACAGCAGCAAAAGTCTATCCTAATGTTTTGCAAACAGTGCCATTGATTATCTACAGGGAAGCCTTTCTCTCTACTTCTTCCTTTCTAACAGAATCAGAATGTGTTCACATATTGTAAGATGTATGTTGCATATGTTTCTTCCCAGTTTTAAGGGATGACTATTAATTAATCCTAATCAATCATGATTAATATCCATTTAGAATTATCATTATAAGTATGGTTTTATGATAAAACCCTGGCCAATGATATAAGAGGAGAAATCTGCCAGGTGGCTTCTGGAAAGGTTTTTTTCTTTCTCATATAAACGGACATAAGACAGAAATGCACTCACTGTCCTACTTTCAAAAGATTTTTGATGAAGATATAATAATTGGAGCTGCTCCAGGAGGACAAAGCCAAGGACTGGCTTGGTGATACAATAGGATTACTAACCATCCCAGTTTACCTGACACTGTACCAGTTTTAGCACTGAAAGTCCTCTGTCCCAAGAAATTTTTCAGCCCTGGAATAACCAGAAGAGTTGGTCCCCCTACATTGCTCTGCTACTGAATTGACCAACCAACACTGGTGTGACCCTACTATCAGACTTCTTAAAATATGAATAATTAATTTGCTGTTCTTCAAGCTATCTCTAATTGAATAGGCTATGATGTACAGCCAAAAGTGTCCTGTTATAGTACCCAAATATAAACAGCTTTAACCAATTCATCCTTGCATACCCATTCACAACAAGTTAAAATAAGTCTGCCCTAGGAACTTTTCTTTTCTTTTCTTTTTTAAGAGGGAATGGAGAAGAAGATGGTGAGGAAGAAAAAGTGGGGAGACAGGCAGGTTGGGAGACAGGCAGGGAAGAAGATGGGCATGGGAAGAAGACAGATGGGAGAGGGAGTGGAGAAGAAGGCAGTGAGAGGGAAGAAGACAGGGAGAGAGAGCAGAGGGAGGGAGCTAAGGAGAGGGAGCAGGGAAGGAGACCTGGAGAGGGAGCAGGGAAGGACTACAGGAGAGGGGGCCTGCTCTAGGAACTTTTGATGCATACTAGAAATGTACATCGTAATTGTAGTGGTGACCAATGTCAGTTACCCATTGAGAGAAAATAAGCTGTGTGAAATCAAAGACCATATCCATCTTGTAAGGAGCTGTATTCCCCATCATCCCCAGTCCTCAGCCCATGGAGGTAACCAATAAATATTTGGTGAATGAATATTACTCATTACTTTTACTGAAAATTCTCAGGCTAATAGGAAAGTGGCCCCTCGTGCCAGTAGAGTGAATTAAACAGTGAAGTAAACTTTAAAATATTGATTTGTAGATAAATCTGGTAAATCTGGTATATCACAAATCAGAATGGGCCAGAGGATCTGAAATCTTGTTGAGGAAGGGTGAGTAACAGAGGGAAATCAGGAGAGTAACAGAGGGAAGCCGGCCTAGAGTCTGAGAGTTTGGGGGTGAGGAAAGAGGATATGGCTCATGAAAAACTCTAGATATTGATAGAAAAGTGTACATTTAAATAGAGTTAAAGTTTATGGGTAACTACAAGTCAGATAATGTATAATTTTAATTAACTATGGAATATTGCAATATGATCAGGAAGGGTAGACTTCAGTTTTAACTGAATGATGCAGATGGTGAATGGAGCTGCAGCAGGGGCAGCCACAGGTCCACGGGAAAAGGGCAAAGTGATCTCACAGTGAAGATTGGGAGTGGACAGTCAGTCCGGATGGCTGGCTGGAGACCCTGGCAAAGGCTTGAGGGTGCAGCCAGCAGGAGCCAAGGTGAGGCTGAGTCAGCCAGGGGAGTGGTGCTGGGAGCAGGGTTGAGCCAAAGGGACAGATCATGAATTCAACAGCTACATACCTCAGCTTCAGGGATCAGCTGGGTGCCCAGCAAACTAGTGGAGAGGGCACTGCCTCAGAGGCAATGACTAGAGGACACCATGCTTAAGACTCTGAGTTCCCTTTCTCTGCTCATATCCTTGCTTTATCTTACAGGAAAGGCAGGGGAGGGGAAGTCTATCTGAGAGGCAGAACTGTTTGATTTACTAGAGAGTCAACATAAAACACCAAACTGGACTAAACTTTAAACCAGATTGGACATTTCACTATTTTTTTACTGCTAGCCAGTGATTGGGAGCTTATGAGGAAGACTGTAATAGACGTAGGCTAAGTAAAGAAGTCTTATTTTTTCCATACATGAATTGTTGTTAAGTTTTTTGGCCCTCCTCCCCCACATACATATCCCATGTGGACTGTAAGAGAAAAAGAAGGAGCGTGGCTTTCCAGGAAAGCTGGAGCTGGAGAGCAGAAGCACTGGAGCAAGAATGAAATCAACAGACTTCCTGGATTACTCAGAATGAATGTCTCTGAGGCCACAGCAGTGGGAGTTTTGATCCCAGAAAACACTGGAGCAAATCTGAATTTGCTTTGGTGATTCAATCCAGGGCTGTTCGTCTGTGTTATTCTGCTTCCCTCTGCTCCTAACCTCTTCTCTTTACTATTTTTCATCATGAACAATTGGCTCTGTGTACATTTTCAATGAGTGTAGCCCACTGGTTGGGTAGGGAGTCAAGGGTTAGATAGCCAAGCTTCCCCTTTACCCTTGGGTCTCATTTCCTGCTCTGGTTGGAAATCCCAGAGTTCCAATGATAACTTGATTTGTACTAAGGCATCTGATGTTAATGGTAATTTCTTCTCCAAGGTATTTATGTGTAAACTTGAAAAAAATCATCAAAATCTAGAGTCATGAATTTGTAAGGTGACAGTTTATATAGTGGCTCTAACGTGTCCTATATACAAGAATAACCTGGGAAATATGTTTGAAGACAGTGGAAGATAGTAATTGATAAGACACCAAGGAGAAGAACTTCAAAAGGACTGGGGACCCAATGAGGTCAATGATGGCCTGGGAAACATTTATAATAGGAGAGGCAGACCAGACTTCTAGACCATAAACAACTCCAATGTCCTTGTCTTAGGGTCTAAACTCTAGCATTTCTCATTGTGGTCTATGCACAGACTGCGTTAGATTCACCAGGGGCACCTATTTAAATTGAAAATTCCTGGCCGGGTGCAGTGGCTCATGCCTTAATCCCAGCACTCTGGGAAGCTGAGGTGGGTGGATCACTTGAGCCCAGGAATTCAAGACCAGCCTGACCAACATGGTGAAACCCTGTCTCTACTAAAAATACAAAAATTAGGCAGGCGTGGTGGTGGGTGCCTATAATCCCAGCTACTCAGGAGGCTGAGGCAGGAGAATAACTTGAACCTGGGAGGTGGAGGTTGCAATGAGCCGAGGTTGCACCACTGCACTCCAGCCTGAACGACAGAGTGAGACTGTCTCAAAAAAAGTAAAAGTAAATAAAATAAAATAAAATAAACTGAAAATTCCTGAGACCCACTCTTTCTCCCTCTTTTTTTAAAAAAAAACTTTCTTTTTTTCATTCTTTCTCTTTCATAAGTACATATAACATAAAATATGTCATTTTAGCCATTTTTGAGTATTTCATTCAGTAATATTACATACATTCACAATGTTGTGCAACCATCTCTACTATCCATTTCCAAAAGATTTTTGTCATCTCAAACAGGAACTGCACCCATTAAACTAAAACTCCCCATTTCCCCCTCCCTTCTCAACCTGTAACCTCTATTCTACTTTCTGTCCCTATGAATTTGCTGAGGCCTGCTCTTGACCTTCCTGGATTGTTCTCTCAGAGCCAGGATGGCAGAACTGACAACAGAGAGGAGGAGAGGAGAACAAAAGAGACAGAGTGATTTGAAATTGCAGGTCCTTTCTCTCTTCTTGTTCATTATAAGCAAATGCTCATAACGTTTTCCGGGATTTTTCAGGATTTTCCCTGAAGCTGGCATTTTCCTTCAGCTTCCTATGAAGCTTCAAAAGGCAAAAGCTCTGATGAAGTCGTGTTTGTATTGTCCTCAGCTAATCACACATGTTGGACCCAGCAGGCACTGAAAACACCATAAACAGCTATTGAATGATGCCTATCTTACTTCAAAAGTAAAATTTTAGCTTAGCTTTTCTTTCTTTTCCTCCTTATCCAAAAGCGGGCCTTCCTACCCCTTCACAGGGATTTTCCAGGTGAGAAAGAGAAAAGAGAAGTAAACACGCAACGGAGGTCATTGCCTGATATGGTTTGGATTTGTGTCCCTGCCCAAATCTCATGTCAAATTTTAATCTCCAATGTTGGAGGAGGGTCCTGGTGGGAGGTGATTGGATCATGGGGGTGGATTTCCCCCTTGCTGTGCTTGAGATAGTGAGTGAGTTCTCACAAGATCTGGTTGTTTAAAAGTATATAGCACCTCCTGCGTTGTTCTTCTTCCTCCTGCTCTGGCCATGTAAGACGAGCCTGCTTCCCTTTCCATCATGACTGAACGTTTCCTCAGGCCTCCGCAGCCATGCTTCCTGTACAGCCTGTGGAACAATGAGCCAATTAAACCACTTTTCTTTATAAATTAAATTACCCAGTCTCAGGTAATTTTTTATAGCAGTGAGACTATACACAGCCTATTAGCAAAAAAAAAGAGAAGACTGATGCGAACTAGCTGTTCTCATCCTTCCCTTTTAATTAACTCTTGTTTCTATATCATCAGAACAACATATAAAGATTGTGGGCTGGGCATGGTGGCTCACGCCTATAATCCCAGCACTTTGGGAGGCCGAGGTGGTCGGATCACCTGAGGTCAGGAGTTCGAGACCAGCCTGACCAACATGGTGAAACCCCGTCTCTACTAAAATACAAAAAAAAATTAGCCGAGTGTAGTGGCGGACACCTGTAATCTCAGCTACTTGGGAGGCTGAGGTGGGAGAATTGCTTGTACCCAGGAGGTGAAGGTTGCAGTGAGCTGAGATCGTGCCATTGCACTCCAGCCTGGGCAACAAGAGCAAAACTCCGTCTCAAAAAAAAAAAAAAAAAAAAAAAAAAAAAAAAAAAAAAAAAAGATTGTGGAGAAATCTTTCTTGGCACTTCTTTATAAAAATACACTCCTATTAAAATTTAATGATATTCTGTTAGTACAAAGTTGTTTGAACCAGCTTGGTTTCCATTTTTTATTTTCTTAGGGCTATATATATGTTAATATCACAATTTACATGACTAAAGTGCATTCTCTCAAATATTTGAGAGATTATTTTAAGTAAGAATGTGACAATATCCAGATGACTTGTATCCCATTAATTCACTTACTTGTCCTATCAACATTCACTCAACAAATACTCATGGGATCCCTCTCAAGTCAGTGCTAAGGATGTAAGGACAAATAACCCTGGCTCCATTTCTCAAGTTGCCTGAAGGCTTTGCATACTGGCCTGTTTTTCATTTGAAATCTTGCCGTGCTTTGTATTTAAGAATGACAAAGGAGGCTGGGCATGGTGGTTCACGCCTGTAATCCCAGCACTTTGGGAGGCTAAGGCAGGCGGATCACGAGGTCAGATCGAGACCATCCTGGCCAACATGGTGAAACACCGTCTCTACTAAAATACAAAAAATTAACCAGGCCTGGTGGCACGCGCCTGTAGTCTCAGCTACTCAGGAGGCTGAGGCCAGGGAATCGCTTGAACCTGGGAGGTGGAGGGTGAAGTGAGCTGAGATGGCGCCACTGCACTCCAGCCTGGCAAGGCAATAGAGCAAGACTCCGTCTCAAAAAAAAAAAAAAAAAAAGAATGACAAAGGACCAATTAAATAACTTAGTATTTCTATGATCCTTTCCACAAGGAAGCTTTAAAATTTAATTTCTGTTTAGGGTATTCATATTCCTCTCCTCTCCCCTAATCAAACCACACATTCCTCTGATTATTCTGTTTTCAACATGATATGGTAACACAAAGTACATCTCAGTCAAAGTAAAAGTTCTGCAATCATTCATTCATCAAGTACTTGTTTACTATTTTGGGTCAGGCACTGTTCCAGCATTGTGCAAATAGAGTAGTGAAGAAGGCAGGAAAAGACTCTGCCATTCAGGAGTTTCTATGCTCCAAGAGGAGGATGACACCACTAGCTGCTTGTCCAGTAACCTCCTGCTGCCTTATTCTTAGCTATTAGAGCCCTAATGTAGTACAGGGTCATAATGTGCACCACTGAAAATATCTGCTTAATCTTCCTCTGACTTGAGGATAGCAAATTGACCCATTCTGGCATAAGTCTAAGTCATCAGATAGGACTTCTTTAAAAGATTTCAAAGTCATGCTCCTTTGCCTTTTGCTCCTCACTCTTCATCCTTCTTGCCTAGAAACATGAAAGTGATGCCTGGAAGTGGAGCAACTGTCTTTTCTTGTGGATATGAAAGCCACACTCATATAGAGAGGGAGCAGGGAGCTGGAAGAAACCTGGTTTCTTGCTGCTGCCAAGGGAGCAATGCACCACTTACTTAGAGATATATAAGTGCCTCCTTGGTGGTAGGGTTTCTGTCATATGATGTCAGAAACCCTACAACCAGTTAGGGTGAGTCTGATTGTTGCAGGTTGGGGTCCCTAGAGGCAGACTCTGAAGCAGTGATTTGCATGCAGAAAGTGTATTAGGGAGTGTCCTTGGGACAGCACCTGTGGATCATGCAGAGGGAAAAATTCCAAGCCTGGGATGGCCCTTCAGCCTTGTCTCAAGGTGGATAGATGGGGCTGGGCCTTTATATATGTGCAATGCCTAGCCATTGAATGCAGGTGCCCAAGGAAAGGAGTATGACTTTAGTTGAGACAACTCTTTCCAGATGAGTCAATTCCTAAAAAGGGCTGACAATGGGATGCTGTCTGTGGACAGCACTTTCAGAAACATGGGAAATAAGTTCTTCATTCCTAAAAGAGAATCAGGGAAGCACATTATAGCACCCACAGCTGTCCATCATATATGCCCCTCGAATACACTTATAAATGCAAGTTTCACAACCAGCCCCCTTGGATACCATCAAGTCTCTTTTCCTGGGAGAAATTTGTAAGCAAAAGGTTAACAGGGTAAACTATGGCCCCAAAAATATTTAATAGAAAGGAAGAGCTGCATCTGTTCTTGGAGTTGCCACTGAAGCTCTTTAAATCCTTCTTCTATTATCCATTTTACATTCCCCTTGCCTTCAGCTGGCACGTTTGCTGGTCTCAGTGGCTTACCTGGTAGTGTGACCCAGATCTGCACCACTGAGGGGTCTGAGCTGCTGGTCACCATGCCTTACTCAGGCCACCACTGCAGCAATCACCCTCAAAACCGGGTGAGGGACTACTGAGAGATGCTTAAGTGGATCACCAAGTACCAAACACCTTCTTTCCTGCCCTTATTATATAAGAGCTGCCAACCTTCTCCTAATGATCAAGGTCCATTTTCCGTAACAAGGCAGTCACTCCTTTTCTTTCCTGCTGGTCCTTTGGCACATGAAGCCTTAGGTGCCTAGACAACAGCCATAGCTTATAAATCAATGGGACTAATGATGTGTTCCTTGGTAGAAGCATTTCTGTTTGTGAATTAGAATCTCTAAACCCACAGAGCACAGAATTGCAGAGACAAGAAGCACAGATTCCCCGACTGAGGCTGATGCTAAGCTAACATGATCATTGAGAGAGTATTTAGGAAAGTCCGTTCTGTGAAAATGACAATTATACTGAGAGCTAAAGGATGAGAATGATGCAGTCAGAAGAGCTAGACAAACACTTTCTTAGATGGCAACAAAAAGAAACCACAAACAAAAAATCTAAAGTCAGAACAAATTTAGTTTATTACAAATCAGTGCATCTGTACTGTAGAGAATGTGGGGAAATGGGTAGAAAGTGGACTTGGAGAGATAGGCAGAGGCGAGATTATGTGTGATCTTTGAGGTGATAGTGAGGACTTCACATATCTTCTAAATATGAGGCAAAATCACCAAAAAGTTATAAGTGGGCCTAGCGCAGTGGCTCGTACCTACAATCTCAGCACTTTGGGAGGCCGAGGCAGGTAGATTGCTTACGGCCAGGAGTCCGAGACCAGCCTGGGAAACATGGCAAAACCCTATCCCTACAAAAAAAATACAAAAATTAGCCGGACATGGTGGTGCATGCCTGTAGTTCCAGCTACTTGGGAGGCTGAGGTGGGAAGATCATCTGAGCCCGGGAGGTCGAGGCTGCAGTGAGCCATGATTGTACCACTGCACTCCAGTCTGGGTGACGTGAGATGCTGTCTCAAAAAAAAAAAAAAAAAGTTATATGCAAAATAATGTCACCTTCTGGATTACAGTTTTAAGGGACTAAACTGGGGAAAGTTGGGACACATAGCTGGCAAGAAGCTACTGGTTTTTAATTTTCCTAAATCCCCTCATAAAAGCCCACAGCAATTAGGATAACAAGCACATAAAACCCGGACAATATCTATAACAAAACTAAATGAAAAAGTAACCTCATTAACTTCAAAATATAGGTGAGTTCTATCCTGACAGCTTTAAAATATGCATAAAATCAGCGTTTATGAAGGAGAAAGCAGATGGAAACAATGGTACAACTGATGGACTGAAGAAACTTCAGAATAACCACAGGGCTCACCTGCAGCTCCGAACGTCAATCTGAGAATGGTAGCTAACACTGGGAAGAGTTTTCACCCTACAATAGCAAGCCAATTGTAAGGCCTTAAGTTGCTAAAGTGGTCTGGACCTATGAACCCTTAAAACTAACTAGCAAAAGCCTCCTTCCAGGACAACACCCCACACAGAGGTGAAATTCTTGGAAATCAAATCAAAATTGAGCAGGAGAGGGTCAACAGAGACCAAGGAAAAAAGAAAGTCTGGCTAAAAATAGCAAGAGGGAACAAAGCCAAGAAATTTCAAAATATAAGCAATTGTACAGTTGTTCCTGGATATCCATGTGGGATTGGTTTCAGAACCTTTTGAGAATGCCAAAATCTGCAGATGCTCAAGTCTGATGTAAAATAGCATAGTATTTGCACACAACTTATGTACATCCCATATACTTTAAGTCATCTCTAGATTCCTTATCATACCTAACAAAATGCAAATGCTTTGTAAATAGTTGTTATACCATATTGTTTACGGAATAATGACAAGACAAAAAGTGAACATGTCAACACAGATGCAATTTTAAAAAATATTTTCAAAAAGATATTTTCAGTCCTTGATTGGTCGAGTCCATGGATGTAAAGTCCATGGATACAGAGGGCCAATTGTATTTTGAAACATATTACAAAACAACAGAAGAGGAAGATCTAGGATCCATGAAGTTGGAAACATTAATCTAAAATTCAAAAAATTAATTTCACATAAAAATGAGCAAGATAAAGGAATTAAGGTCATATTAAGGGGAAAAGAAAAAAATGCAAAATAGTATTCCTAAAAACAATGAAAGCATGCCAAAGAGACATGTGCACAAATAGATGAAAAATATAAACTGATATTTTACAACACTATAAAAGACATTTAAAAAATGATGCAATATCTGAAAGGACAGAATAGAGCAGAAGAAAATTCAGGAATGAGAAGACAGAACTCAGAAAACAAGTAAAACTTCTAAAAAATTTATTTCTGAAATAATATCTAAGCCAGAAAAAAGATAATGAATAAATAGAGTAGAAAATGCTTTCAGAAAAATTAAAATTAAGAAGAGTAAAACTTTAATATAAAAATAATGGAAGAATAAAGAGGTAGAAAGGGTTATAAAGAAAGCCACAGATACAGAAGGCAGGCAAGAAAGATCCAACATACATGTAATAGGAAGCTCTGAAGAAGAAAACCAAATTTAGGGAACAGAACAAACAATAAAAACTACAAAAAAGAAAGGAAACATTTTATTATTCTAAGTAACAATAAAAAGATTAATACTACATATTGAAAAGGTACAGTGAATCCTCAGAAAAACCAACTCAGAGTGACCAATATTAAAATAGATTCGAATTAAATAATTGGACTTAAAAAATTCCTTGAGCACTTCGCAAAAGGCTGGGTCACCTACATGAAGGAAATAAAATAGATTGCCCTATAAAGGTTTGACAGCAATGCTTTATGCTAGAAGAAAAATGGAATATAACATTTAAGATGCTCCAGAAGAGGAAATGTGGATCCAAGAATTTTATATCTAGCCAAAATGGCTGCCGAGTGTTAAAGACCACAGACAAACTATGATCAAAATTTAAAAATTCAGAAAATACTGTTCTCATCAGTTCTTCCTTGAGAAACTGGAGAATCATAGAAAAAAAATCAACATAAAGTTAGTGGTAAGCTCTAAATATATAATTATATGGAGAATTAACAGTAACTGAGAAATGAAAGGAAGAAAAAAGTAAGTTAATATAACTTCTGACAATACAGAAATAGAATAACTAAAATGAATGGAAAGAATTCTCAGAAAAATAAACGTAAAAGTATTTTCAGAATCATATTGCTAAAAACATGATATTGTTAATCTTAGATTGTTTTATGTGTAATTTAGAATAAGCCAAATGAGTAATTATGTGAAATTCTCATTTATCATCCCCATTCTTGACAACCAGGATGTGTGGTATGGGTGAACGGAGGAACAAGTTTCATATTGAAAAAATTAAGCAAAACACCCTGTAGTTTTGAATTCAGAAGCCCTGGTACCTTTTAGTGAGAAACACTGTATCTAAATCAACATTGCTACGGTTGGTCATTCTTTCCAGGTTTTTTCAGTGTTCAAAAGTAGAATATATGTCTTTTCCTGATTACACAATGTAAACCTTCTGGATCTTAAATGTCACTCCGGGAAGTCCCATTCGGGACTTGTATAGTCCTGAATGGACTGAGTTTGAAAATACTGAGAAAATCTGAAGTGACTAAAGAAATCTGGAATTCAATTTTCTGAATCATCAGTGGAATGAGAGTTAGAGGCAAAACTCATTCAGTTCAGAAAAATAAGTCTATTTTCTCACACCAGCATTTATGATTGTAAATTTTGTTTCTACAATATTTCTGTTACCACAATGAAAAATAAGGCAGAGTCACCAATTGAGGGTGGGGAGGGATAGGGTGCATGGGCTGTTTAAGCAGAGAAAGAAGATTTAAAATATTATCACAGAGGAGAATAATAAACTTACTAGAAAACAGGGGTACTGAGCAGTATTGAGTGCCTTTTGAAGTTTGTGGCTATGAATAAAATGTCAATTGTTAAGCTGGTTGAAATGACAGATTCAACATTTTGCAAGTAGAAAGTTGATCTAGTCAGGGTTAACCAGTGAAGTGCTGTGTTGCAGGAAGGTGAGACAGGCAAAATTGATGAGAGTAAACAATTTTGATATGTCATATTTTAGCATCTTAGAATAACATGAAAAATGTAATGTTTCAAAACAAATAGAAGCACTGGGTGCAAAATTTCCTCAAAGACTGAGCATGGTAGCTCACATCTGTAATCTCAGCACTTTGGGAGGCCAAGGCGGGTGGATCACCTGAGGTCAGGAGTTCGAGACCAGCCTGGCCAACATAGTGAAACCCTGTCTCTACTGAAAAAACAAAAAATAGCCAGGCGTGATGGCAGGCACCTGTAATCCCAGCTACTTGGGGAAGCTGAGGCAAAAGAATCACTTGAACTTGGGAGGCAGAGGTCGCAGTGAGCCGAGATTGTGTCATTGCACTCCAAACTGGTGACAGAGTGAGACTCCATCTCAAAAAAAGATTTCTTCAAGGAGGTTATTTTTAAAAAATAGCCACTGCATACATTGCAGAAGTATGAGCAAAACTGGAAAATAATTTTGTTACCTCTATTTTGTAATTTAAAAACTTATGTTTAATTTTATGCATGAATTTGCATCGTGAGTTAGAGAAATTGCTTTGAAGTTAATGTGTATTGGGCTTAAAAATTCAATGTTTCATCTTAATGAATGTAATTTATTAGTAGGGAAACATGTGACTAAAGTAAACTTATTTATTTCTCACATAAGAAAAATAAACATGGCCAGCCACAGTGGCACACGCCTGTAATCCTAGCATGTTGGGAGGCTGCAGCCAGCAGATCATTTGAGGTCAGGAGTTCGAGACCAGCCTGGCCAACATGGTGAAACCTCATCTCTAGTAAAAATACAAAAATTAGACAGCATGGTGGTGCATGCCTGTAATCCCAGCTGCTTGGAAGTCTGAAGCAAGAGAATCGCTTGAACCCAGGAAGCGGAGGTTGCAGTGAGCCAAGCTCACGCCACTGCACTCCAGCCTGGGCAACACAGTGAGACTGTAGAAAAAAGAAAAGGGAAGAGAGGAGAAGAGAAGAGAGGAGAGGAGAGGAGAGGAGGAAGAGAAAAATAAATGCAATAGAGCATTGCTATGGACTGACTGTGTCCTTCCAAAATCCATATGTTGAATCCCTAATCTCCCATGAGATGGTATTGGGGCCTGTGAAAGGTCAATAGGTTTAGATGAGGTCATGAGGGTACAGACCCCGTGGTGGATTAGTGCCTTTATAAAAGGAAGAAAAGACCAGAGCCTTCTCTCTGTCTCTGCCATGTGAGGTTACAACTAAAAGGCAGGTATCTACAAGTCAAGAAGAGGCCCTCACCAAGAACCTGACCATGCTGGCATCCTGATTTCAGACTTCTAGACTCCAGAACGGTGAGAAATAAGTGTTTGTTGTTGAAGCCACTTATTATATGATATTTTTCATAGTAGCCCCAACTGACTAAGATACGTATATAAAATATTTCAGAATTTTGGAACCGGGAGTACAATTAATGCTGCAAATATGTGTAAAGTTCTCAATGATGGAATCCACTATATTTACATCCTGCTTTTCAAAGAAATGGAATATTTATAGGACATTAAAAATTATTCATTTTTTAAAAAAAAGATTTATGAAACATTCAGAGCATGACATAGTTTAATTATACACCCTTCCACAAGAAGGTTAAAGAAAAATACCATTCTTTATTGGCTAACTCTTAGTTATTGTACAAGTCTCTGCCAAATGTCATTTCCTCTGAGAATCCTTTCCTGATCCCCTGAGTTTGGATTAGGTGCCCTTCTGCTGTGTTCTCCTAGCATCATGAATTTACCTCTAGTTGCAGGTTATGGGAACAGCCTGTTTCTTTCTCTCTCTTCCTACCGTACTGTAAACTCTTTGAGGATAAGGTCATGCTTTGTTCATCAAAACATCCTGGCATTAGCCCAGCCCTGCTCCAAATAAGGGCTCTGTGTCTATTTGTTGAATGAATAGATAAATCATCTCTATAAAAGCCACTAGCTCACTATTAAAAGTAATGGAGAAAAACACAGGTACTTTTGCACCAACCAAAGAGATAATTGTAAAATAGGCTTTAGAAAAATGCAAGGGGTGGCCAGGCATGGTGGCTTATGCCTGTAATCCCAGCACTTTGGGAAGTCAAGGTGGGATGATTGCTTGAGCTTAGAAGTTTGAGACCAGCCCGGGCAACAGGGAGATCCCATCTCTATAAAAAAATAAAAAATTAGCCAGGCGTGGTGGCATGTACCTGTGGTCCAAGCTACTTGGGAGGCTGAGGTTAGAGGATCACTTGAACTTGGGAGGTTGAGGTGGCAGTGAGCTGTGATTATGGCACTGCACTCCAGCCCAAGTGAGAGAGCAAGACTCTGTCTCAAAAAGAAAGAAAGAAAAGAAAGAAAATGCGAGGGTTTCCGTCCTAATTTTATTAAATCAAAAGAAAGAGGAAAAAAAAAAACAAGTAAAAGGCTAGAGTTTTTCAAATTGCCCATGTGTTAGAAATGTTGGAAACATTTTAAAAATATTCAGAACACTAAAGCAAAACAATACATTTTGCCAAGAAGGAAACAAGAATGTGACATTAAAATTAGCATTGCCATTCTAGAATTTGAAAGGCAAATATCAGAGGAATTTTTGAGGAGGACAATAAAAGCTTTTGTTAACATGGAATAGAATAAGTACATACATAGTACATACAGAGAATTTGTTGAAATTACTTCATTTTATGCACACAGGCTAGTGAGCCCATTTTGGCACTTTTATTTGTTGTTGTCTTTGTCCAAAATCATGCGCTCTGAGGAAAACTATGAATTGCTTTAAACATTAACAGATGCTGGATTTAAAGAGTGATCAACTTCTAAACTGCTGATTACCATGGAAAAAGTAAATACATATTCTCTGTTCTGTACCAAGTTTGAAGCTATTATACTATGAAGAGGTTTCTTATGTTTGAGAACACATAAAATATGTGACACAAAAGCAGTGGCTTCACGGCTGTTCATTTTCCCTTTGTATTTGGAATTGGTTGACGTCAACCAATTTTTGCTGTAATGTACCCAACATGATGATAATAGCTAACAGTTATTGAGCGCTTACTATGTGCCCCGTATTGTTCTATAACATGTGCACGTATTACTTCATTTAAGCATCATAATAACTTAATGGGAAGTATTATCCCCCTTTTACAGATGATGAATTTGTGGAGAGAAATTTGCCTAAGGACACAAGCTAGTAGCTGAGGCATCTGGAATTTGAACCAAAGCTGTCTTGCCCTAGAGCCTGAGTTCTGAGTTGCAATAAAAGCCAACTTGGTTCAAGTTAGCAGAAAAGAGAGCTGTTCAAAGAATAGTGGGCAGCCCACAGAATTTTGGGAATGCTGGAGAGCTAGGCACTGGACTGGATAGCCAGGAACAATCCCAGAAACCCCAGCGCAGAGCAGCTCTGGTGAGAAAACCACTGTGGTGGCCCCAAGCACTGACCACTAGATGTTTGATACACCAGATACAATCAACCATTTCCTTGCTTTTGACATGAACATGCAACAGAAAGTCTTTTACTCTTTTTTATTTTTATAATCAAATTGAATATGTATCACTATTTCACCAATGTCATTCCACTTTCCACTGAAGCAGAAAATTGTATTTATCAGTGTTTAATGAATGAACTGGATCATATAGGCATGGTGGAAATGGTTCTGTATGGTGAAATATTGTTTCTGAGCTAAAGAGGTCAGGATGCGGCCTAGGGGAAGAAAGGTGTGGGAAAACACTCCGATTTTCCTGTGTTTTAAAATCCTTGTTATATTTTCTCCATCATGTTTGGGGAGCCACTCGTATGTGAGGTCAGGTAACAAAGGCTATTCTTTTTGTTTGTTTGTTTGTTTTTTAGTAAAGGGGTCTCACTGTGTTGCTCAGGCTGGAGTGCAGTGGCACAATCATAGCTCGCTGCAGCCTGGAACTCCTGGGCTTAAGCGACCCTCCTGACAAAGGTTGATTTTAAGAGACAAGAAACCCCTAGGAGCAGGGCTTTTATGAAAGGTCAGGTGGAGAGTTAATTACACCCCCTAACCACAGCATGCAGGGGCTGGAGAGCCAATTGTATGAATCTCTTCCCCAATTTCACATTCAGTGACACCATATTGGTGGCTCAAAATAGGTTAATAAATAGTGGGGATATTGATCATACACCATGGAATTTGGCAAACACCCCGAGAGCACCAATTATTAAACATTTACCAGCAACAGAACTACTAGAGTGAAAAATCAACGAGGTCCATACACAGTGTTTCCTTCAAAGAAAACAGCATCTGAAGAGTCATGGAGGAGGATTGTGATGGTTACTATTGAGTGTCAACTTGACTGGATGTAAGGATGCAAAGTATTGTTCCTGGGTGCGTCTGTGATGGTGTTGCCAAAGGAGATTAACATTTGAGTCAATGGACTGGGAGAGGCAGACCCACCCTCAATCTGGATGGGCACCTTCTAATCAGCTGCCAGCATGGCTAGAATAAAGCAGGTAGAAGAATGTGGAAGGTCTTGACTTGCTGAGTCTTCCAGCCTCCATCTTTCTCCCGTACTGGATGCTTCCTGCCCTCGAACATCATCAGACTCCAAGTTCTTCAGCTTTTGGACTCCTGGACTTACACCAGTGGTTTGCCAGGGGTTCTCTGGCCTTTGGCCACAGACTGAAGCCTGCACTGTGAGCTTCCCTACTTTTGAGGTTTTGGGACTCAGACTAATCCACCACTGGCTTTCTTGCTCCTCAGCTTGCAGATGGCTTATCATAGGACTTTACCTTGTGATTGTGTGAGTCAAATCCCCTTAATAAACACCCTTTCATATATACATCTATCCTATTAGTTCTGTCACTCTAGAGAACCCTGACTAATACAAGGATGAACCTTAAGCTCCCTAGAGACATTTATTTTAAAATGAATAGCTACAATAGTGTCACCAGTGATATACTTTAACAACACATGGAGTTTAGAATTCAATGTATTATAGTTCATAAGCTGAAAATACATTCAGAGTCAAAGAACTCTAAGAATTTTGACTTGGAGGATGGAAAACAAGAAAGAGACAAAAATGGAAGAAAATAATATTCTCAGTAAGCAGTAACAACCAGAGCACTAAACTAAGAATGCATCAATCAAGATGTTACTGATTACTCTAAGAAATGAACAAATCACTGTCAGCCCAATGCATGCAGATTCCTCTCTCCTTCTACTTGAATCTGCTCCCACTGAGCTGCTCCTAATGGGAGGAACAGCCTAGCATCCCAGCACAGTCTGCAGATGAAGACATGAGGTGGTGAGGGGTGTCAGGGAGAACCACGAGCCTTGATGGGGCTAAAGAAGTCAAAATAAATTCTCTACTTTGTAGCCCAAAGTGGTACCCAGTGATCAAGAAGAAAAGCAGAGTTCGATTTTACATCCCTTATGGTTTCTTTTCGGATTATCCACAGGTTGCCTGGCCTTGGTGGAAGTCGCTGAACATCTGTGCTCCGTCTGTCAGATGTTATGGCAATGTTCAATGTGTCCAACAATTGTGTCCTGAGGCTCCAGTAGCCTCCATCACATAAGCCAAGTGGACACAGGGCAGTCATTCTCCAGAACTCACTAGACATGCTGTCTTACCTTGGGGTTTCTAGACACATTTGTATGTATGGGAGAACATACCATCACTCCAAACATGAGGGTCAGTGAATGGTGCTTTTCTATTGCAGGCTTCTGGGACTGCCTGGCTGATACCATTCGTGTCTGATGGAGGGAGTCTTATGTGATGGCTGTCTCCCTCTCTGATGCCATTATATTCGCCAGCTTGGGCTGCCTTAACAAAATAACATAGACTGGGGGCCTTAAGCCACAAAAACATATTTTCTCGATGTTCTGGAGGCTGGAAATCCAAGATCAAGGTTCTGGTGACTTGGTTTCTGGTGAGGAATCTCTGGCTTGCAGACGGTCACCTGGTCACCTTCTCACTGTGTCCCCACATGGCCTTTCCTCAGTGCACGCTCATGGTGGGGGAATGGGGAGAGAGCTCTGGGTGTCTCTTCTCCTAGGGACACTAATCCTATCAGATCGGGGTCAACTCTTATGACCTTACTGTATCTTAATGAATTCTTCAAGGCCCCTTTCCAAATACGGCAACACTGGAGGTTAGGACTTCAAAACATGAATTTTGGGGGGAACCCAGACATTTAGTTCCTAACAGCGACTGACCACAGCATCCTGGGATAGAGTGTCACTCAGCATTCTGGGATAGAGTGTCACTCAGCATTCTGGGATAGAGTGTCACTCAGCATTCTGGGATAGAGTGTCACTCAAGATCTGGAGACAAGTGCTGAACACAGCATCTCTCATTATTGAATATTAGGATGCCTGTGGATTTTCAGCTGAGTTTTCCCACATAATGAGGAAAGAAGCCAAAGAGAGATATCCTTTTTGGTGCCTGAATAGTCAGGACTGAGGACAATGGGGGAAGATGATACGAATAAAGGTGCGAGATCCAAAAAGGGGGAGTGGGGAAAATTCTACGTGAAGACTTTCATCTGGTCCATTACCCCTCTACAAAGGGTTTTTTCACTCAGGCCCAGAGTTACTCTTGGGGCCTTGTGGCTGGGAGTACAAACAAAGCAGGCCCTGCTGGGAAGTCAGGAAGCCTCTGACCACATCTATGCTAGAACATCTTACTACAGAATATAAAGGGGAACTTGCCATGCTGTACTGTGGTACCCCAGGCAGTGAGGCCAAGGAAAAACTAAAAGGCTTTTTAAATGATCCCTAACTTTTAAAATTAGGGATAAAAATATTCTTTTTTTTTATTTTTAAATTTTATTTATTTATTTTAGAAACAGGGTCTTGCTCTGTTGCCCCAGCTGCAGTGCATTGGCACAATCATAGCTCACTGCAGCCTTGAACTCCTGGGCTCAAGCAGGAATATCAATTTTAAAACAATTAATGGTATTAACATAAAAAATTAATACTATTAAAATATTTATTAATTAATTAAAATTAAGAGTCATACTTTAAAAAATATTTCTTTAATTAAAACACAATTCTTACTTCTTCTTTCAGAGAAATCCCAACTCTGCAACCCCAGTGATAAGTCCCCAGCCAGGTCCTTGGAGTTGTCATGGAAACATGTGCAGTGCCTGCCATCTGAGTACCTGGGTGTTACTCTGGATGCTTTCACTGGGGAGCTAAGCCCGAGACCACCTCAGTTGTGCTTCACCAGCTCTTTCCTTTTCTTTGAGCAGTCTGATTATTTTTGTTGTTGTTTGCTAACATGTGGGCTTTGCCCACTATTTAATTATTACATTCCATCATTACAGAGGCTGAGTCTGGACTAGCTATTTGAATGAAAGGCAATGTTTTATACTGACATTTTAATCAGTGGAACTTTCTGTCATAAAATCTCTATGAGACAGTCATGATTTGCTAAAACTAATATACATCTTTTGTACAGCCTGGCATCTGTGTATAATTGACCGATTTATTAGATGTTTGTGGTTCATTGATTTTCTAGACAGGAAAAAAAATTGGATTGCAGTTTCTAACTGCTGTTTTCCTCAAATTGATCATGTTGGCTCTCATAAATGTTCCCTTTGTGCTCATGTTCTTACTGTTGCAAAAAAGAAACTGTATTATATGCAGTGTGGTGTCACTGGCCTTGGATTTAGAGTCGGAGTTGTTTTTTTCTTCCTCCTGCAGAAGCTAGCTCTTTTTTTGTTGTTGCAAAGTCTTTTAAAGACAGTTTTATTCAGAGAAATTTTCCTTACAAAAGGCTGCTTCTTCTCTGAGTATACATCTCTTCAGTTAAGCATTATTCCTATAAGGGAAATTTTCTGAAAGCGACTTTGCTTGATTTACAATGATGCCAAAAAGATAGAATTATTGACAATTGATTTTGAGATGATATCCAAGACAAAGATGACTTTCAGAAAATTTTTCTTTACGCTATTGCTGATAATAAGACATTTCTGGCTTAGATGGGAGTTTTAGAAAAAGAAGCCACAGTGTTAAAGCATCAGGACACAAAATGATTAAAAGCTAATAGTTGTCCCTGTTTCCTTGCATAAAATACGATGCAACATACAGGGTAAGGCAAGCCATATTTAATAGACATGAGTTTAGAATTATTGACCATTTTTGGATGCATGGGAAAAAAAAAGCTAGAAGTAAAAACAAACAAGGAGAAAAGAGAAACAGAGGAAAATATGTTTTAATTCATTCGATGAAACCAGCCTAACCTTAATGCCAAAACCAGATGAAGGCATTACAGGAAAGGAAAACAATAGACTAGTATCTCTCAGGAAAATGGATGCAAAAATCGTCAATAAAATATTAGTAAATTGAATCCAACAATGTATAAAACAAACAATACGCCATGACCAAATGGGATTTACTCCAGATATGCAGGACTAGTTCAATGTTTGAAAATCATAATGTATTCAATCACAACAACAGGCTAAAGAAGAAAAATTATATGATCATATCAATAGATGCAGAAAAAGAATTTAACAAAATCCACCATCCACTTACGGTAAAAACTCCAAGCAAACTAGGAATAGAGGGAAACTTTCTCAAACTGATAAAGGACATGTACAAAAAATCTACAGCTAACTTCATACTTAATGAAGAGAAACTAGATGCTTTCCTTTTAATTTAGGAAGGCAAGGATATCTGCTCTCACCAGTCTTATTTTAGATCATACTGGAAGTCCTAACTAGTGCAATAAGACAAGAAAAAGAAATTAAAAGCGTACAGATTGGGAAGAAAGAAATAAAGCTGTCTTCGTATATAGATGGTATGATTGTCTGTGTAGAAAATCCAAAAGAATCAGCAACAACAAAAATCCCCTTCTGGAATTAGTAAGCTATTATGTAAACGTTGGCAGATACAAGATTAATATTTAAAAGTTAATTGCTTTCTTACATATCAACAATGAACAACTGGAATTTGAAATTAAGAAATAATGCCATTTACATTCACACCAAAAAATGGGTATAAATCTAACAAAATATGTATAAGATTTATATGATAAAAGCTATAAACCTCTGATGAAAGAAACCAAAGAATATATGAATAAATGGAGAGATACACCATGGACATGGATAAGATTTAATATTGTCAAATATCCCTTCTTCCCAACTGGATCTATAGATTAAATGAAATTCCAATCCAAATACCAGTAAAGGTTTAAATTTTTTTTTTAATTTTGACAAACTAGTTCTAAAGTTTGTATGGAAAGGCAAAAGACCCAGAATAGCCAACCCAGTATTGGGTTTCATTAAGTAAGAAAGAAAAGAATACAATCAGAGGCCTTACACTATCCAACTCCAGGAAGTACTATAAAGCTACAATAATCAAGACAGCATGGTATTGGTGAAAGAATAGACAGATAAGTGGAGCAGAGTACAGAGCCCAGAAATAGATCCAAACAAATAAGGTCAACTGATATTTGATGAATAAGAAAAGTCAATTTAGTGGAAAAAAGATAGTCTTTTCCACAAACGGTGTGTGGGAGTGGGGAAGGTGAATATAGGAGCTCTGTATTTTCTGCCCAGTTTTTCTGTAAGCCTAAAATTGCTAAAAGAAATGAAGTCTATTAATTTTTTAAAAATCGATTCCAAAGAAAGGGTAAAGGGAGAGATATAATCATATAACCATATAAACTTTGGGGTAAGACAGAAGCTTTGACATTAAACACATGAACACACTAGAAGAGGATTAAATACATGAAAAAAATTACTAGGAACATCTATATTTTGTAGTAAATTGGGTCAAACCCCAAAATGGCAGGAAAAGAAGCAGCCAGAAAGGAAAATAACATACCCACTCAAAATAAAAGAAAAATAACAACCACTACAAGGCAATCAAATGAGTATTCTAAAGGGCCATGATATAAGCAAAAACACAAATAACCCTTAAAAAAATCACCCTCACTGAGACTGTGTACAAGCTGGGTCAACAGCCCACTATACAGGTGTCCTATGAAAACCAATTACAGCAGCCCTTTCCAGCTCAGGGGATGTTTCCTGAGCCTTTGCCTCAATCTCAGTAGAATATTTGAAAACCTAGAGGACTCTGGAGCCAGACAGAGCATGTTCCAAGTCTGGATTCCCATGTACTAATGGATGCTTTTGGGCAGAAAATAACCTCTCAAAGACCGTAAACCAGGGCAGTCAAGCAGAGACTTGGCGTCCAGGCCCTCTGGTCACACTGCATGGGTCAAATTCTAGTTCTGTCTCTCCATGGAGGTGAGACCATGAGAATCCAATGAGAAAATAAACATGCATTTTGGCCGTTCATCTGATCTGGTTTCTACTCCATTGCTTACCACATAGATTCTTTCTATGGTTGGCCCCCTTGCATTGCCAGTTCATTTGGACAAGACAGATGATATTATTTTGGTTTCACACCCAGGATGCTGCCTCTTGTCTCTCTTTCATCCTTTCATACAATGCTGCTTCTGTCTCCTGCCCAGGTCTCCGGGTCTCCGAATTCCAGCCAAGAATCAGTGTGCTGATGCTGCTTGCTTTGAAAAGGAGAGTAGCTCCTGTGAACTGAACCTAACACACCAGAATCAAGGCAGCATCATTGTATCTGCAAGATTAGGGTAACAATTATTTACAACTCAGTAGGAAAAGATAAAGAAAACATTCTCTATGTAGTGGCAATGTGGAAGTTCAAACAAAATGAAAATGAAACTAACTTATTTACACAAATAAGAGGCCCTAGGCGGTTACTGACAGGCAGCTATGCAGGTCGTGACATAGGCAGTGTGTATTGAACAGGCTCCTGAATCTAAGGAAAGTGGGGGGAATACGGCCTCTCTGCCTCTGGCTGCGGGGCTACACAGCTGGCAGCCGACAGTAGGAGCAATTTTGCATCTGCTTTTTTACAGCCTAGTGACTGGGCAGGATTTTATGGCCAATAGCAGTAAAAATCTGGCAACTATACATTTGGAGCCCAGAAATTAAATCACCAAAACAATCCAGGGGAAAAAAAAATAGAAAAGTGGTAGAAATGAAATTCACCCAATCATTAGAAAATAAGACAAGAGTATTTTTAAAATATAGAAGTTTGGGACAAGGGCAAAGTTTGGCTCTAAAACAGAAAGGGAATTTTTTAAAATGCAAAAAGGCTTGGGGAAAGGAGCACCATGGAGCATTTCCAAAGCTTTAGGGAATGAATGAGACGTATTTCAGAAAAACCCAAAATTGCACAATTGCTTTTTGGAATTAGTACAAGATTAAATTCGAGATGTAAAAATAAAGGAACAATGAAAACAGAGTGACTAATTTCTCTGTATGTGAAATAAATATTTGCTTTCTTAAGGGAAGAAAAGAAAAAAGAATGAAAAAAATCACAAGTATTCAAGGAGAAGACTTTTTATTAAAAAAAATACTTAAAGCACTAAAAACGATCCCAATATTTATTAACATCCAGCTAATTAAAATCATGACACTAGAGGTCAGCCTCCTAATTCTGAACAAATTATATTTACTATAATATCATATCAGTGAAGTTTATAAGCAGCAGGTCCATGAAGTCATTGCCATTATTATTTTAATTATTGGTAATAATGGTAGTAGATGTTGCTTTTTAGTGAAGAACTGGGTTAGCAGAGTAAAAGATCTGACCTAGATTCTCTGAACTATTGTCAAGAGTATTTGCTCATGTCAGAAGAATTTTTAACATCTAAATAATTTATTTAGAAGAGAAATTTATTGTTGAATAATCACATTTTAACAGCCTACTCTCAAAGTTCAAGAATTTTCTCTCTGCCTAGCATTTCTGAGTACAGACTCTGATACCAGGATTCCTGGGCTCAAATCCTACCTGTTTCTGATTTGTTGCCCAACCTTAGGCAAATCACCCATTCGCTGCACCTGTTTCTTCATCCATAACCTCAGGGTGTTAATAGCATGTACTCTATAAGGTTGCTGTGAAGATGAAGAGAGTTAACATAGGGGAGGATCCTTGGAAGCCAGGGGAGGATCCTTTGAAGCCAGAAGTTTGAGACCAGTCTGGACAACAAAGTGAGACCCCTCATTTCTACAAAAAACTTTTTAAAAAATTAGCCAGATGCAATGGCACATGCCTATAATCCCAGCTACTCAGGAGGCTGAAGCAGGAGGATCACTTGAGCCCATGAGCCCAGGAGTTCGAGGCTGCAGTGAGCTATGATCGCACCACCGCACTCTAGCCTGGAGATAGGCCTTGTCTTTGAAAAAAAAGAGCAAGACCCTGTCTTTGAAAAAAAAAAAAAAAAAACTCAAAATATGTAAATCCTTTAGAGAAGTGAACAAAGTAACTGAAGGGTCAAAAAAAGAAGAGCAGTAGATCATGGATTTAACTGCTTAAGAAATACCTCTCCAACCCACCCCTTTCACCCTGAGCCCATGCGTGGTGCCCAAGAAGTCCAGATATTCTCCCATGCCCTAGCAGGGTCTGCAGTAGATCTTCCAGGAAGTGCTCCAGAGGAAGCCAAGGAGGCTCTGAAGCAAGGCTGAGAGGTGAATCCTCTCCACCCAGCCTGACCCTAAATAGAGGTGGGCCTGGGAGGAAACTGCAGCAGTGTTGAGAGGTGACAGCATGCTGGCAGCCCTCATAGCCCTCGCTTGCTCTCGGTGCCTCCTCGGCCTTGGCGTCCACTCTGGCTGCGCTTGAGGAGCCCTTCAGCCTGCCGCTGCGCTGTGGGAGCCCCTTTCTGGGCTGGCCAAGGCCAGAGCCAGTTCCCTCAGCTTGCCGGGAGGTGTGGAGGGAGAGGCGCGGGTGGGAACCGGGGCTGCATGCTGTGCTTGCGGGGCCAGCGCCAGTTCCGGGTGGGCGTGGGCTCGGAGGGACCCCCCCTCGGAGTGGCCGGCCGGCCCGCCAGCCCCGGGCAGTGAGGGGCTTAGCACCTGGGCCAGCAGCTGCTGTGCTCAATTTCTCACCCGGCCTTAGCTGCCTCCCCCAGGGGCAGGGCTCCGGACCTGCAGCCCACCATGCCTGAGCCTCCCGCCCACTCTGTGGGCTCCTGTGCGGCCGGAGCCTCCCTGATGAGCGCCGCCCTCTGCTCCACGGCGCCCAGTCCCATCGACCACCCAAGGGCTGAGGAGTGCGGGCACATGGCGGTGAGAGGTGACAGCGTGCTGGCAGTCCTCACAGCCCTCGCTCGCTCTCGGCGCCTCCTCTGCCTGGGCTCCCACTTTGGTGGCACTTGAAGAGCCCTTCAAGCCACTGCTGCACTGTGGGAGCCCCTTTCTGGGCTGGCCAAGGCTGGAGCTGGCTCCCTCAGCTTGCAGGGAGGTGTGGAGGGAGAGGCGCGAGCAGGAACCGGGGCTGCGCACGACGCTTGCGGGCCAGCTGGAGTTCCGGGTGGGCGTGGGCTTTGCAGGCCCTGCACTTGGAGCAGCCGGCGGGCTCTGCCGGCCCCCAGCAATGAGGGGCTTAGCACCCGGGCCAGCAGCTGCAGGGGGTGTACTGGGTCCCCCAGCAGTGCCGGCCCACTGGCACTGTGCTCGATTTCTCGCTGGGCCTTAGCTGCCTCCCAAGGGGCAGGGCTCGGGACCTGCAGCCCGCCATGCCTGAGCCTCCCCCGACTCCGTCGGCTCCTGTGCAGCCCGGGCCTCCCTGACCAGCCCCGCCCCCTGCTCCAGGGCGCCCGGTCCCATCGACCACCCAAGGGCTGAGGAGCGCGGGCACACCACGCAGGACTGGCAGGCAGCTCCACCTGTAGCCCCCGTGCGAGAGCTACTGGGTGAAGCCAGCTGGGCTCCTGAGTCTGGTGGGGATGTGGAGAACCTTTATGTCTAGCTAAGGGATTGTAAATACACGAATCAGCACTCTGTATCCAGCTCGAGGTTTGTAAACACACCAATCAGCACCCTGTGTCTAGCTCAGGATTTTTGAATGCACCAATCGACACTCTGTTCCTAGCTACTCTGGTGGGGACTTGGAGAACCTTTGTGTGGACACTCTGTATCTAGCTAATCTGGTGGGGACGTGCGAACCTTTGTGTCTAGCTCAGGGATTGTAAATGCACCAATCAGTGCCCTGTCAAAACAGACCACTGGGCTCTACCGATCAGCAGGATGTGGGTGGGGCCAGATAAGAGAATAAAAGCAGGCTGCCCCAGCCAGCAGTGGCAACCCAATGGGATCCCCTTCCACACTGCGGAAGCTTTATTCTTTCGCCCTTTGCAATAAGTCTTGCTGCTGCTCACTCTTTGGGTCCACACTGCCTTTATGAGCTGTAACACTCACCGGAAAGGTCTGCAGCTTCACTCCTAAAGCCAGCGAGACCACGAACCTACCAGGAGGAACGAACAACTCCAGACGCGCCACCTTAAGAGCTGTAACACTCACTGCGAAGGTCCGCAGCTTCACTCCTGAGCCAGCGAGACCATGAACTCCACCAGAAGGAAGAAACTCTGAACACATCCGAACATCACAAGGAAGAAACTCTGGACATGCCACCTTTAAGAACTGTAACACTCACCATGAGGGTCCATGGCTTCATTCTTGAAGTCAGTGAGACCAAGAACCCACCAATACCGGACACAGCAGGACTGGCAGGCAGCTCCACCTGTAGCCCCCGTGCGAGAGCTACTGGGTGAAGCCAGCTGGGCTCCTGAGTCTGGTGGGGACTTGGAGAACCTTTATGTCTAGCTAAGGGATTGTAAATACACCAATCAGCACTCTGTATCTAGCTCAAGGTTTGTAAACACACCAATCAGCACCGTGTCTAGCTCAGGGTTTGTGAATGCACCAATCGACACTCTGTATCTAGCTACTCTGGTGGGGACTGGGAGAACCTTTGCGTCCATACTCTGTACCTAGCTAATCTAGTGGGGACATGGAGAACTTTTGTGTCTAGCTCAGGGATTGTAAATGCACCAATCAGCACCCTGTAAAAAGGGACCAATCAGCTCCCTGTCAAAATGGACCAATCGGCTCTGTAAAATGGACCAATCAGCAGGATGTGGGTGGGACCAGATAAGAGAATAAAAGCAGGCTGTCCGAGCCAGCAGTGGCAACCCGCTCGGGTCCCCTTCAACACTGTAGAAGCTGTGTTTTTTTGCTGTTTGCAATAAATCTTGCTGCTGCTCACTCTTTGGGTCCACACTGCCTTTATGAGCTGTAACACTCACCACGAAGTTCTGCAGCTTCACTCCTGAAGCCAGTGAGACCACGAACCCACCAGGAGGAACGAACAACTCCAGACGCGGCACCTTAAGAGCTGTAACACTCACCGCGAAGGTCCGCAGCTACACTCCTGAGCCAGCAAGACCATGAACCCCCCAGAAGAAAGAAACTCCAAGCACATTCGAACATCAGAAGGAACAAACTCCGGACACGCCTCCTTTAAAAACTGTAACACTCACCACCAGGGTCCACGGCTTCATTCTTAAAGTCAGTGAGACCAAGAACCCACCAATTCCGGACACAGTGTGAGGCCTAAGTAGCAGGGCGGGTGACCCTGGGCTTCGATCATGCTGAAAACAAAATGGAAGGTACTCCAGTGGAGCCATTTGGGCAGCAGACACATTGAGGGCAGGACCCCGTGCCCAATGACTTAGAGGGCTGGGCTGCCCATAAGCCAAAAGTCAACAGGCACAGCAGTGACTGCCTGACAGCCCTCAGACCAAAGGATCCTCACCGAAATGGACAATCTTCAGGAAACGTCCACCAGCACCTAAATGTTACCAGGAAAAGGGAAGGAGGAGAGATGGGCACCGAGAGTCCGAGCGTGGATTCATAGAGAAACTGGGTTATGTTTTAAATCTGAATCAAGCTAGTCTTAAATGGCAAAATTAAGTTTTTTCAACTATCAGTAGAAATGGAGGTTTAACAGAAAGTCAAGATCAGTCTTTAAAAAATAAAGAGAAACTGGCCAGGGTAGCACTTCTCAGAGCGTCAGTCCCGACTAAGGTGGTGATCGTTTCAGTTTGCCCAGGATGGTCCTGCTAGGCGCTTGTCCCAGGGAGATCAGTGGCTCCCCTTTCACTCTCAGCAGGTTTTGATTGAGATGATTTTAAGGTTTCCCTAGTCATGACCTGCTCAATTTCGAATGCTTTGTCTAGGATTGCTGAGGGTTGTTAACGCAGGTTTATACCACGGAATAACAACAATTCTAAATGACAAAATGGAGCTGTGCCTCGAATGGGGTGCAGAGCAGAGGTGAGCTCTCAGAACCAAGAGCAATACTGAAAACAAAGCTGTCAGCTCTCCTGGAGGACCTGGAGAAGAGCTTCACCTAGCATGCAGCCCAAGGTGAATTAGACAGACTGGACTAAATATTTAAAGAAAAGCATTCTATGGATAATTTGTCTGGATTTTTTCAGGATGGGATGATTTTCTCCAGGGATGACAGTGACAAAGTGATGCTTGCGGCAATAACCAGAGCCATTGAAAGACAACCTGGAGCCAGACGGGCCAGCCAGGTAAGCAACACACTCACCTGTCCTCACGGCCTCTGCCAGGGACGGACACAAACAAGGCCCTTGAAATGAGGCGAGCCAGAAAGAGGGGGACATGACAGAAGCTGAGAAGGGGATGGAAGTCCTGAGATGGAATTTGTTTTTTTGAAAAAAGTAGAAGGATGAGGAGACAGAGCAGGTGCCCAGCCTGGAAGGCTGTTCCGCAGGGGTGAGGAGACCTGGGGAAGTTGGATTTCACCAGACACAGCACAGTATGCCCAGCACACTAGGGCCCTGCCATCGAGTGCCAGTGTCCTAGGCCCCATTGTTCTTATGGAACATGAGGCTGCAACCCTCATCCCTGACACACCCAGAGACTCTTTGATATTCATTTTCAGAACTTCTCTTCCCCTCCTCTGTCCCAACAACGGAAGTTTTCTAGCCAGACACTTGACTTGTAGGAATTAGACCCCCAGGGGCCCCCACCTCGGAGATAAGTTGGATAAATGTGTTTATAACTGGACAGGAAAGGGGTCTGCTGCCTCCATGCCCAGATCTTTGGCCACAGCAGTGAGCTTATGCACCAGGCTGTTTGCTGAGCTGGCTTTGCCTGGTCACATGGATGAGGACAGAAACAGTTGCCCCAACAGCTCAACTTCCAAACAAGTCCCATCAACTCCAGCCTGATGTTACCAGAAAACCATCTGCCCAGCAAAGGGGGGGCAGGAACCTGTGTCCCCCACCCCCCAACACTGCCAGTCCCTGCTGCCAACCCTTTCACAGAAAGCATAGGGTGAGAATTGTTTACAAGAGCCTGGTTTTTCAAACACCAAGCTACATAGAAATCCTGGGGAAAGGGATCAGGGTTAGAGATTAAGGCCTAAGAGGCTGGGCCACTGGCAGGGCCAGTGAGAGCACAGGGTACCAAGTGCTGCCTTAGGCCTAGGTGAGATGGACATTTTTAACTGGACAATGACTGAAAGAATACTTGGCTCTGATTAGGTCATGTGTTGGGCCTGAGTGTGTAGACTCCTATAACAGTGCAAAGTCATCAATACGACACAGAGCAGTAGTCTCAAATAGGATCCAAGAATCTGCACTTGGTGATTTTGAAGAACATTTGGTGTACATGCCTGTATTAGTCTGTTTTCACACTGCTGTAAAGATACTACCTGAGAGTAGGTAATTTATAAAGAAAGCAGTTTTAACTGACTCACAGTTCTGCATGGCTGGGGAGGCCTCAGGAAATGAAGCAAGGCATGTCTTGCATGGCAGCTGGAGAGAGTGAGAGTGAGGAAGTGCCACACTTTAAAACCATCAGATCTCATGAGAATTCACTTGCTATCAGGAGAACAGCATGGGGGAACTGCCCCCATGATCCAGTCCCCTCCCACCAGGTCCCTCCCTCAACATGTGGGGGTTATAATTCAGATGAGATTTGGGTGGGGACACAGAGCCAAACCATATCAATGCCTTTCCTTGAAGGAACATTGAATGTTATTGGAATTGATTTTTGAAGGCCAAAATATCAAAGCTGGAGATTCTCTTTTGAATTGGGGGTGTGGAATCCAGCAATCATGTGAACACAATCTTTGTCAGCAATCTGAGCTCAGGCCATGCACAGTGGCTCATGGCTGTAATCCTAGCACTTTGGGAGGCCAAGGCGGATGGATCATGAGGTCAGGAGTTTAAGACCAGCCTGACCAAGATGGCGAAACCCTGTCTCTACTAAAAATACAAAAATTAGCCAGGCATGGTGGCATGTGCCTGTAATCCCAGCTACTCAGGAGCCTGAGGCAGGAGAATTGCTTGAACCCAGGAGATGGAGGTTGCAGTGAGCAGAGATCATGCCACTGCACTCCAGCCTGGGTGACAGAGCAAGAATCTGTCTCAAAAAAAAAAAAAAAAAATCTGAGCTCAGATTAAATCAAAACAACTTAGTTTTTAATGATGGCCAGAAACAACTTTTTTCCACCTCCATTTGATGTTCTTTATTCATCATCTTACTCATTGCAAATTTTTTTTGCATTTTTATGTTTCTTATTGTTTATCTAAACGACGTCATAATTGATCATTATTGAGATCTATTATATTTGACTCTTCTCGTTTATTTATTTCTTTATATTTTTCCAAGAAGTGTGATGGACTTTGGGATTTCCTTCTTGGGGAACTCTATGTTTCAAAGTCAAGTGGAAGTTGCCTGAGGACAGTCTCTCTTCCTGGGTTTTGTTTTTGAAAACAAAATAATCGAGAGTCTTTGACAGAAGAAACAGAGACAGGTAACCAATTTGGGGGTGAAGGAGAAGATAAGGGGATGAGAGAGAATGATTAATTTAGACAAGAAGGGAACAGTAGTTAGATTTTTAGTTTTAGCAACTGAAGGAGGGTATAGAACCTCAGAGGAGCAGGAGGGAGTGCCCATCTCCAGCAGCTGATCCCAAAGCACTGCACCCTCCTGTCTAAGGGGTGGCACTCAAACTGTGGTGCAGCTCCCAAGGCTTACGAAGCCTTAGGCAAGTGTAATCAATATCAAGGTTGGCCGGAATGGGCCACAGAGAAGTGGAGCTTCCCAAATGTTGTGCCTTGTGTAAGACCATGGAAGCTGTAAAGGGATCCTGGGTGGCAATTGGGGATGATAGAAAGAAATAGAGAATCGAGTCCCAGTGACGACTGCCTTTAAGTTTTCTATCAGAGTTAGATTTACATGTATTTTTGAAAAAAAAATGAAGTTAATGGCATGTTTCATTTCTTAACACTTGGTGCAGGGGAATACACATTGATCACACAAAAAGAAAATTCACCAGGAACGGTACAAATCATGGAAGTGCATAAAAACGATCCTAAATCTATCAACATTTTAAATTCAGCTCTTTGAATTAGAGTTGCAAACAACTGTTGAAGCAGACAAATTGAAGTTTCATTTCCAATTGTTATATCCTCCTTGTAGTGGATGCTCCAATGGGCCTTGTGTTTGGAAGGAGGGAAACCAAGGGTAAAAGAGAGGCAAAAGAACAAGCAGCTACTCGGGAGGCTGAGGCAGGAGAATGGCGTGAACCTGGGAGGCGGAGCTTGCAGTGAGCCGAGATCGCGCCACTGCACTCCAGCCTGGGCGACAGAGCGAGACTCCGTCTAAAAACAAAACAAAACAAAACAAAACACAAGAAAACTGTCTGGCAGACTGGCAAACTAACATCTAAATTACTGAGAGGGCCAGGCGTGGTGGCTCACGCCTGTAATCCCAGCGCTTTGGGAGGCTGAGGGGTTGGGATCAACTGCGATCAGGAGTTCAAGACCAGCCTGGTCAACATGTTGAGACCCTGTATCTACCAAAAATACAAAAATTAGCCAGACATGGTGGGTGGGTGCCTCTAGTCCCAGCTACTCGGGAGGCTGAGGTGAGAGAATCACTTGAACCCGGGAAGTGGAGGTTGCAGTGAGTGGAGATGGCACCCCTGCACTCCAGCCTGGGTGACAGAGCCAGACTCCATCTCAAAAAAAAAAAATTATTGAGAGGAGACTAATATTAAGATGCCTTAATGCTTGTATTACTAATATTCCAGTACAGACACGTGACAATTTTGCCATAGCTCTACATCTCAATGGGCTTGGTTTTTTCTTCGTTGTTGTTTGTTTGTTTTAAATCTTTGTTTTCCAAATTAAAGATCTCTTTTAAATGATGTTATTTTAAGTACCATTGCCACAAGGCCTTCTAATGTAAGTTGTGTTTAACATGGAATAGTTTCTGACTCTGTGAGGAGTGGAGGTCTGTCTCTTTTGAGTAGAGGTGAAATTGGCATGACTTGTCATCAAGAAACTCAAACAGTTCATGTTCAGCAGAAACAAAGATTATATTTTTTGGTTATAACCTTTTAGGAAAGGTGCTATTGACTTATTAGTCACATTTTATAGTAGCCAGGAGGAAAAATAATTGACTAAAAAGAAAGCTGCTTATGGATTTTTGAAAGACTTCTATTTTCATATTAGTATGTTGAATATTTAAATATAATTTGTACTCTTTTAAACAGATATTTGCTCAGTTTCAATGGAGTTTCCAAAAGTAAGAAATTATTTAAATTGAGGATTAATCTTTAGCATTTATACTTCCTCATCAACTAAGATTATTGTACAGTGTATACAACAAAAAATTCTAAAATCTACAGGAAGATTATTTTTGTGAGAGAGGCAGAATTCTGGAGAGCTGAATGTGTTTATAGGTCATTTTTAAGAGACATTTTACAAAATAATTACTTGTTATTAAGTCATTTGCAAGAAAATAACACCATGATGCATCTATAAGTAAATAAAATATCTGATTATGTCAGGGAACCATTTCACCCACATTTTTAGTACTATCCGTAGTATGTAAGAACTGAATAAGAGTATTTCTGGGACAAAGAAAAAGAGGTTTTTCTAAGAACTTGCTCAGTTAATATTATGCATCTCTGTGCATGGCAATGCAGCGTATTTAGTCTTAGAATAATTTTCTAAGAATTCTTAGAATAATTTTCTAAGGAAAAGACCTTTCTGCCTGAGGACCCAGATTCAACTGGGTTTACTCTGGAGAACTGAGTCTTTACCATGTCTCTGCTAAATCCAGAAATGTCAGCATCAGCCTCTGTCTGCAGGGCTGCAAGGCCTTCATCAAAGCTGTCATGAGGACATAAATCTTGAATGGGAAGCAAGGTGAAAAGTGCTTCAACTCATTGCATTTCAGTCTCTGTGGTCCTTAGAATAGTTTTTTACTGAAGTGAAGTTGAAGATGAGCCTGCAATCTTGTCTTGGTAACCCCATTTAGCCCTTGTTCTGTCAGCATAAAGTACAGAAAGTCCTCATTATCCAAGAATAATTGATACCAGGAAGGATCCACTTCACAGTGAATCTGCACAAAATGGGAACCAAAATTTAATAGTAAATAGAAAATAAAAAAGAAAGTTTGACTAGGATCGTATGAAAAGTGAAGCTAAAATTATGAAAATTGTTTTATATTACATTAAAAACTTTAAGGTTATAATTGTATCTGTTGTGATAATTCTTAGGATAAAAGAGTAATTAACTACTTATTGCTTTTTCAGGGGTAGAATTTTTCCACAAAGTTATCTGATAGCAAAGTTTGCATTTGTCTTCCTTTGCAAACTAGAAAGAGGATCATTTTTCTTTGCAAATATATTCAAGAATATCCTCACATTTTACAAGATCTTTTCTTAATCCTTTTTTATTAAAATCATTCTTTTCCAAGTATCATCATCCTTGTCAAATTTCTCTTCTTCAGTTGTCAACTGTTCTAATTCTGTGAGATCCTTATTTGCCAGTGGCTTTGTGAATAGGATAATTCTTTAGTATTCTTTTCAATGACTTTATGTCATCTTATAGATGGCAAAATTGGCAATTTTTCTTTGAGTTAATTTGCATTGTATTGTAGAATGTTTCTACCATAAAATTATCATCAATACTCAGATAACCAAGATTTTGAAGCATGGCTGGAGACTGCTTTGTAAATGGGGTCAGGTGATTGTTAGAATTTTCCAGCTTGCTACATCTTTTGCAATCTCATAATATCAGGGACTTGATAATGAATGTTTAGACAATGAGAATACTTCTCTATACAACCTTGAAGTTGAGAACAGTATTGGTAGATGGGAAAGGACCTATAGCCAGTTGTTATTAGTTTCAAAAAAAAAAAAACCACAAACACCTTTGTCTCCTATTAAAAAGTAATTGAAAAACCCTGATCTTTACTTTCTTGCTATTTTTCACATTATCAAAGAACTTAACCAATGTGATGGAAAGGAAGCTCCTTTCTATATTGCCACACAGAGACAGCCTGTGCAATGATGAAACACAGCAGGACATTCTTTGAAATACATTGACAGTTAGATTTTATTTTAGCAGTCTCTCCTGACACTCCCCATAATGGCTGTTACTTGCAGTAGCATTACCCAGTGTATTAGTCAGCGTTCTCTAGAGGAACAGAACTAATAGGCTAGATGTATATATAAGGGGAGTTTATTAAGGAGTATTGACTCACACCATCATAAGGTGAGGTCCCATAATAGGCCGTCTGCAAGCTGTGGAGCAAGGAAGCCAGTCCAAGTCCCAAAACCTCAAAAGAAGGGAAGCCGACAGTGCAGCCTTCAGTCTATGGTCGAAGGTATGAGTCCCAAAGTTGAAGAACTTGGAGTCTGATGTTTGAGGGCAGGAAGCATCCAGCACGGGAGAAAGATGTAGGCCAGAAGACTAAACCAGTCTAGTCTTTCCATGTTCTTCTTCCTGCTTTTATTCTGGCCATGGTGGCAGTTGATTAGATGATGCCCACCCAGATTGAGGTTGGGTCTGCCTTTCCCATTTCACTGGCTCCAATGTTAATCTCCTTTGGTGACACCCTCACAGACACATCCAGGAACAATACTTTGCATCCTTCAATCCAATCAAGTTGACACTCAATATTAACCATCACACCCAGTAAATTTTCAGACTCCTGACAGAAATAGCCTCAAATTTACAATGTATAAATGTAAAAGTGTTTAAGAATTCATGGACATCAACATTTCTCTTTGACAGGTACCTAGAGAGAGAAAAGACAGCTTCTGGTTTGGCAAGGACTACAGGAGTTCATTTTGGGGGACCCATTGTTTATATCCTGTAGACACAGGTGAGTGTAGTGGTTAAGTGTGCATACTGTCTGGGTAGGGATCCCAGCTCTGTCTCTTACTAGCTGTGTAATCTTTAGCAAGTTATTTAATTCGACTTTTCCTCAACAAACAAATTATAATAGTGCCTATGAAACAGGATTGTTATGGAAGTGAAATGAACTAATATTTGTGAAACAATTAAAATAGTGAGGACCCATAGGAAGTGCACAAATAATTATTTTTTAAAATAAATGCCCAAATATGCAAATAGTACAAATCATTGATTACTAAAGAAACTTTAACATCAAGGACCATAAGGGAAGCAATTTCTCAGAGGGCTTCTGGTAGCTTCCTATTAACCTATGCAAAATTTCTAGGAATTTTACCAAATTAAGCAAATTATGCAAGAGGTATTCAAATTCCATTTTAAAAAGTTACAGAGCATTGCACGTGTTTGTAACATAACTAATAATCTGTTTTGAGAGTGGGCTTTCTTACTGCAGACCCAGGATAGGTTCAGGGCTTGAGTCTTCTGATGATCACTGTGGATCTACCATCTGCTCTTGGAATTGAACACATGTTTGGGCACCTGCATCAGTTCTTCCTGTGTAAGTTCTAACCACAGAGGCACCACTAGTCTACAGCACTTAAGGGCAGTGGAGTGGGGTGGGGTTGCAGGACTCTTTTACTCTGTCCCTCCCCTGCATTTGACACCCAAGTCGGTCACTTAGTGAAGCCCAGGAACAGCCTCTGAGAGGCTCATTGGAAGCCAGTTTTTATGAGCTGAGGATGGATGAGCATGTAGCATCATGAATGATAATGTAGTCAGATGAAATACATTGTGTTAAGGACCTTCAGAGGCAACAAGATCTATGTCGTTTCCAATTGAAAAGTCAAGGCATTGTGAACCACAATGGTATTACTCCTTTCATCTCACTGGGAAAGACAGGAAATTAGCCTGGAATGGAACATTTGAAAATAAAGTCTGGGAAGATGGTTCCTGGATCTGCACAGGAAGATATGGTACCTGGACACTATGAGGAATCGTCTTCTGGTTGAACTGATTTGACGATAACAAAGCATGTAGGCCCCTCCTCTCTACTCATTATTCTAAATCTTCATTGATAAATCACAATTCCTTACATGGGCCCATGAATTGTATAATACATTTTAATAAAATTGTTTGTGTAATTGGGAGCCCCATAAAAAATATCAGCACAGGGCTGTACACTTTGAGGATTACCCTGGTAAAGAATGCCAGCTTCAGACCTAGACTTCCTTTGTTCAAATCCCAGTTGTGTGCTCTTGAGCAAAGTACCTCATCTCTCTGGGGTTTTTTTTTTTTTTTTTTGAGATGGAGTCTCACTCTGTCACCCAGCCTAGAGTTCAGTGGCGTGATCTCGGCTCACTGCAACCTCCACCTCCCGGGTTCAAGCAATTCCCATGCCTCAGCCTCCCAAGTAGTTGGGATTACGGGTGCACAACTAATTTTTGTATTTTTTGGTAGAGGCGGGATTTCACCATGTTGGCCAGGCTGGTCTTGAACTCCTCTCTGTTCTTTAGTTTCCTCATGTACAAAATCAGAAGGATACAGCACAGGTTGTGGTAAAGATTAAATAAATTCTTCTATGAAAGCCAGTGCCTGGCCCATGGTATGAACTCAATTATTATTTGTTATCATCTATTTCCTCCAAGACTGCATATTCACGTGGCTTTTGATAGTGTTGTGAAACAGCTTTCTTGAACGTTTGGCCATAACATCTTTAAAGCATGTCATTCCATCACATGTTAAAGTGGCCTGTTCATGAGAATGATACAGTGGACTTTGGGGACTTGGGAGGAAGCATGGGAAGGGGGTGAGGGATAAAAGACAACAAATAGGATGCAGTGTATACTGCTTGGGTGATAGGTGTATCGAAATCTCACAAACCACCGCTAAAGAACTTTCTCATGTAACCAAACACCACCTGTACCCCAATAACCTATGGAAAACTTTTTTAAATAATAAAAAATATTAAGTGGCCTGTTTGGGTCAGCCAAATAAGATGGAAGAATGAAATAGAAAAAATAGTAAAATAAGGAAAAGAGAAGTACGGGAAAGAATCAAAGCTGAGTGGGGGGGAAGGTGTAGGAAGAAGAGGGAGATAAAGAAAATATGAATGATTATGAAAAATTATTCTTAGCATTTTAAGTGCTAAAAATCATTTTGTGACTACTAGTTTGTGTATACTGGCCCCTGTTGATTGGATCCTAGAACTTAAAGATGGATTTGTTTCTTACCACAAAACAACAACAACAACAAACAAAAGCAAAATAAACATATACACACAAAGGAACATACAAAAACGCTTTGGAAGTGATGGATATGTTTATTACCTTGATTGTGGTTATAGAGAGGTGTGTGCCTATGTCCAAACCCATCAAATTGTATACATTAAATGTTCAGGGTTTTTTGCAAATCAATTATACCTTAATAAAGCTGTTAAAAAAAAGATGAGTTTGTCTATGTTGTCCTTTCGTCTCTCTCAACCGTCTCAAAAATGACTTTTTGAGAGTCAGAGATACCTTGATGAGATTCTACAATATCTACTTAGGATCTCACACTGTCTCTCTAATAATTAAAAAGGAAAAGTATTTAAGCTAAGTAACCCCAAGATAAGAAAAAAACATTGCCCTGATAACATTAAATTAAATTCTGCATCCTCAAACTCTAAGATTTTTTTTTATTATATATTTATTTTTTGAGATGGAGTCTTGCTCTGTCACCCAGGCTGGAGTGCACTGGTGCTATCTCAGGTCACTACAACCTCTGCCTCCCAGGTTCAAGCAATTCTCCTGACTCAGCCTCCCGAGTAGCTAAGATTACAGGTACCCGCCACCATGCCCAGCTAATTTTTGTATTTTTAGTGGAGATGGGGTTTCGCCATGTTGGCCAGGCTAGTCTTGAACTCCTGACCTTAAGCGATCTGCCTGCCTTGGCTTCCCAAACTGCTGGGATTACAGGCGTGAGCCAGCGTGCCCAGCCCTAAGTAAGATTTTAGAAAAAAAATAAAGTATCCTAGTTATAAAGGTTACTGGGACCAGGAAGTTACCCTTTTTATTTCTGAAGGAACTTCAGGTTTCCCTGAAATGAAGGAGGTACAGACGGGGTCTTAACATCAGTGAGAATCACAGATAAATATGACTCCATTTATGGGGCTTTAAATTACTTTCCATAAAAATAATGTGGCATTTTTATTTATATATCACTGGGTAATGCTTAAACTTAATGTAATTAGTGCTAAGGGGCAGCTGGAGTTTTATATATTATTTTTATTTCTGGAAGGTAATCCAAACAAGAGCAAACCACAAGTCCTTCTAACACTGCAATTCCTGCTCTTAGTCTATTCTAAGCACACATACCTCAGTCCCATTGAAGATGCATCACTGAGATGAATTCAGGTTATCCTACGAAAATAGTATAACCTGAGATGGAATGAACAGCAATTAATTTCTGCCATTCGAAAACATCTTGCGCAACAATGAATATCAGTCTCCCACCCCACCTCTGCCCAACCTGCAAAATCATGGTTGAACAAAACACTCTAAATTACATAAATGGACACATAGACTCCCAGGCTCTGCTGCAGAATGTGTTTTGAGATTGCAAACATAATTTAATCCTTGACAATTTCTCTCCCTCCCTCTCGTCTCCACTTTTCTAGGCCAGTATAGATGTTTCTGTTTTCAAGTTTTGTTTCGCTTTGATATAATTTTTGTTGTAGTGAAACAAGAATCTACCTATTCATGTGGGTCCCCAGCTACCAAAAGCCTCCTCTTGAGGGTTCCCCATATGCATTTCACATGTGCTTAGAAATGTGTCTGGCCAGGTTTCAGGTCATCTTCCATCTATCCATTCTGATAACTGTGTCAGTAAGAAGGTCTTTTAGCACCTCTATTTCTTCTTTAATTCTGAGTATTTCCTGTTTCCTTTTCTTATCCCTCCATCCTGTCTGGGCTTCTGGCAGTTTGAGCCCGGAGGTCCAGATTTAGAGTATAATTAGTAAGCATTCCATCCCTTAACCCCAGGGTCCTTGGGAGCAGACTGCTCTGCTGGCCCTGGCCCTGCCCCTGCAGGATATCACCCCTGATGCTGCCTCAGGAGAGCCCTACCCAGATTCTGCAGGGCCCACCACACCCTCCAGACCTGGTGGTCTCCTTCTGGGTAGTGCTGCTGTAGGCACAGACCTCTGCCTACGACCACAGCTTCAGCTGCCACCAGCGATGCCTGGGAAGCTTCCAGGTACCAACACTGTCTGCTGGCCACTGTCCCCTTCCCTATCTCTCTCATATCACATTCCTTTAGGGAATTACCCAAGCAAAGCAAGTATATCCCAATGTTAGCCTAAATAAATAAATAAATGCTCCAATTATGACTTACAGCCCCTTCTCTTCCTAGAACCCAGATGTAGAGTCTTGTGTACTGATGACAGATCTGTGAAACTGGCACAACACTGTGCTCCAAATTCCTCCCCACCGTTGACCATGAAGCCTCTATGGCGGTATCAAGCTGGTTGTGCCCGGTTCCTTCTTCCCTTAGGATGAATTACCTCCTAGGAACCTCCTTAGCCTCTGGAAATAGGCTTTCATCATCTCATCCTACCTGCCCACCAGACGTAACCAGAAGTGTCTAAATCCCAGGAGTGGCCGCAGTTCTGCCTCAGGTAAGACCTCTCTTCCTTTGAAAAGAACAAAGTCCATTTGAGACTGAGAATGGGATGACATGCTTCTGGACAGTTGCATGTGGGGGGCATCTCGTGGTATTTACAGACCTGAGGTATGAAGAATGCAGAGGGAATGAAGGAGCCTTAGCCAGGCCCTAAACTAAAAAACAACAAAACTAACTTCTAAGTAAATGAAACTTACCCTGTTGCTCTCACCTAAGTGAGAATGGTTGGTGGTTTTAAAGTATATTTCAATGGCTCTTTACCCAGCATGTATTTTGCTAAATTTTATACTAAAGTTATAGGTTAGCTTTGACATAATTGCAAATTTGTTTTCTAAGCTATTCTAGGAAGCTTCATTATGGAGCCCTAAAGGAAGTTGAAACTTCCCTGTGCAATTTATAAAAATCTACTTGTAATTTAATGTACAAGCACATTACAATGTAAGTATAATCTACAATGTATACTTAACACACCACACACGGTGCACATATCTGCATATTACAACATACAGAGCATATCCTATAGGGACCATTCTTGAGATTTGGGGTGCTGACTAATCATACTCTTGCTCTCCTCTGGGTTCTAATCAGTTTGCTGTGTAAACAGGAGACAGATGGGAGGTCACAGAGTGCCAAAGGGTTAGGGGGAGAGTGAGGCTTCCTTCTTCTCCCCTGGCTGAATCTGACTTCCCCTCGCAGCCATAGACAATGCGGCTGGGGAGTTTCAGTCAGGAGAGGCCCTTCCTGCTGAGCTCACCACGAGGGAAGGTGAAATGGGAGGAGGTGGAGATGTGGACCTGCTCCCTGGTGTTGGATTCCACTTCTGCTTTGGCTCAGTTCAGAGCCTGTTGGACTCTTCCATCTGTCCAGTTAAGAAAGTAACTTCTTCCAAAAAGAGGAACTAGTAGAGGAAGAAAGAATTGAGAAGCTTCCTGATTTAGTACATCCTGAAGTTAGTGACCATATTGGGGGAGAGGGAGGAAGCTCTTATTTTAGGCATTAAAATGAGTGTAAGAAAATAAAAGTGCCTTCCTTTAGGAGAGGCAGAACTAGTTTTTAATATTTTATGGAAGCTACTGGAGAGTTAGCATAAGCTGTAGAGAGGTCATCTTTAAAGCAAACATGGTATAATAAGCCATATCTTAAAATGTAATTTTAAACTTAGACCAAACTATTCTATTTTAAATTGGGACTTTTTAATAACAGAATTCTGTCCAGTTTTTTATGATCACATGTGCACATGTACATGTGCACACGGGAACACACACACAAATAGGCAAAATAATGAAAGGATATCCACAAAGACAGCTCTGTGTGAAATTCAATGTGGCATTGTTTTTATCCTTTGGTTTATCAATTTTTTTCCCTGAGATTTCCAAAATGTTACTTTTCTAATAAGAGAAAAAATGTGTGTGTGTGCGAGTGTGTGTGTGCGTGGTGTGTGTCCATGCACGCATGTGTGCTTGCACATGCGTGTGTACATTCACATGTGCCTGTGTGTGCGTGTGTCCACGTGTGTGCTTGTGTGCATGTGAGCCTGTGTGTGCATGTGTGTGTATGCACGTGTGTGTGCACGCACGTGTGTGTGTTTAAATAAACAATTCTGTAGCTCCTGAGCATATTCTGGCCTGATGCGTAACAGCAGGAATAAACAAAGTCAAACCATCGCTGTCCTGGGGAAACCTTGGCGGCAGATGAAGGACTGGGAAGAGTAGCAAGGCTAAAGCCAGCAAAATTAAAGCAAGACAAGCCCTTGATTCCTAGAGAATGAGGCATGAGGACAAGTGACCTAATATCGGTCACATGTCCCCATAAGACACATGGAAGTACATTAAAAAACTGTGAAGAAAATTAAAGCAAGTAAGTGATGACAGCTAAATTCATTCTGATTGTTGGCATTTTGGGATGTTTATAAGTTGGGCTTTTATAGCTGGTGGATTTCACCAAAATATTGTTAGATGGCAATAGTTCATTTAATTTTTTATTTTTTCCATGTTAAAGTCATAGTTTTAACTTAAAACATTAGAGGGGGAATCAAGGAGATGTTGGTAAAAGGGCATAAAATTTCAGTTAGACAGGAGGAATAAGTTCAAGAGATCTGTTGTGCAACATGGTGACTGTAGCTAATAATGCATTGCATACTTGAAAAGTGAACGCCTTCACCACCAAAAAAATGATAAATATGTGAGGAAATGGATATGTTCAATAGCTTGATTTAGCCATTCTACAATGTACACATATATCAAAACATCATGTCATACCCCATAATGTATACAATTTTTATTTGTCAATTTTAAAATTTTTTAAGGAGATAAATTTAGAAATGTACATTTAAGACCTTATTTTTACAAGTGTACTTTTATTATGAAATATACAAATATAGCAAGAAGGAATAAATTTACCCTATTTCAGACACAACCACTGTTAATATTTTGGTGTAAATTCTGTGGCCAAGGATATTGTCTTCCTGCAAGAACTTGATTCTAAGCCACAGATACATGTCTTATATGGTGATGGCAAGGTAAAGGAGAGAAGATAGAAGAATACAGATGAAGGACAGATCAGGCAAAGCAGATTCTCTTCAAGTAGAAGCTGCTGATAACTTTTCTGCCCTTAATTTAATAATATATTCATGACAAAGAGATAGTTGTCTTGGTTGATTTTACTATAGTTGTCCTATGCACAGACACATCATGTAGGGGGAAGACAGTGAGCTTGAGCTTGCTAGAACTTCAGTTCCAGACCTACCACTCACGATTCTGCGTCCTTGGGAAGGACTTAGATTGTTACTTAAACAATCTGAGTCTTGTTTTCTCGTCTGTAAAATGGAATTACCAATGCCTATTTCAAATGGCAGTTGAGAGAATGAAATATTGGACACATAGTACTTCCACATACTTTTTTTTTTTTTTTTTTTGAGAGAGGGTCGTGTTCTGTTGTCCAGGCTGGAGTGCAATGGTGCAATCACAGCTTACTGAAGCCTTGGACTCCTGGGCCAAAGTGATCCTCCAGCTTTAGACTTCTGACTACAGATAAGTGCCACGCTTGACTAATTTTTTTTTTTTTTTTTTTTGGTAACAATGGGGTCTATGTTGCTCAGTCTGGTCTCAAACTCTGGGCCTCAAGTGATCCTACCGCCTTAGTCTTCCAAAGTGCTGGGATTACAGGCATGAGCTACCACACTCAGCCCCTTTTTAAAAGATTCTTTTAAAAATGTAGTTTGATTGGTAAAGTTTTACCCATTCGTCTTTCCACTTTAACTGCTTATGCTTTGTTATGGCATTGCTAAACAGGGTGCTTGTGTTTGATACCTAAAGAAACAACTGCTGCCCTTAACGTGGCTCTGAACCTTCCACTAAATTACATATTTTTGATCATGGAGAATTCCTTTCTAAATTTTTGGTCTATGCAACTGTAACCTCAAACATGTGAATTAGTAACTATAGGGGCCAGAAAATAGGGACCATTAAGCCAAATTTGAGCTGCTCCTTCATTTCAAGAAAGGGAGGAGTATTACTAAATTGCAATTTGAGGGATGACTTCTTTCCTAGATGTCAACAAAATGAAATTCCACTTAGTAATTGCTGAAAGAAAAGATTACTATCCATGCTGTAATTTATATTTATCTTTCCTTTTAAATAGATCTTCTAAATTGAGAGATGAATGAAGGGTATCAATAAACCATTTAGAAGTCAAAGTTGGTAAATGAAATTTTATTTTCATCTGGGAGAGTTTACCTTATAAATTTGTTCCAGGGGAAAAGCTCAAATATGATGGAATCAAATGTAAATTATAAAATCAATTATTTAGGTGAGGTGGGGCAATCAATAAAATAACTGGGCTTCAGGACGCTTTGGTAGCTAGGCTGTCTTCAGAATATCCAGAACAATTAAGAAGACTCACTAACTGTCATTTTCTTTATTCCTTAACTTTTCTTTTTTTTTTTTGAGACTGGGTCTCGCTCTGTCACCCAAGCAGTCGTGCTATGTTGGCTCACTGTAACCTCTGCCTCCCGAGTTCAAGCGATTCTCCTGCCTCAGCCTCCTGAGTAGCTAGGACTACAGGCGTGCACCACCATGCCCCGCTATTTTTTTGTCTCTTTAGTACAGATGGGGTTTCACCATGTTAGCCAAGCTGGTCTCCAACTCCTGACCTCAAGCAATCTGCTGCCTCAGCCTCCCAAAGTGGTGGGATTACAGGCATGAGCCACCATGCCCATCCCCTTAACCTTTAAAATTACTGAATTGCCTGTCACCAAGTAAAGTCCTAAGGATCCTCAAAAACTTGAACTCATACAGAATGCTTTGTTTAAGACCTAGGGGTGAGCAGCTGTTAGTAAACACAAATGCTTAGATGCTACGGCTACACTAAAATTGTGGTGAAAATTTAGAATAGTAAAGCATTATGCCCTATATGCCTTGGCTTAGAATGGAATTTTTCAAAAATCCCAGTGGTCACATTACTGTTACTTATCCTAAAGAGATATTGTTTAAAAGTTCTCCTCTGCAGTAAGCATCACAAGCCCCTGTATGAGTTGATGGGAAAGGCAGGACCTTGCAAGGCTGAGTGTATTAGTCCATTATCATGCTGCTAATAAAGGCATACCTGACATTGGGTAATTTATAAAGGAGAGAGATTTAATGGACTCACAGTTCCACATGGCTGGGGAGGCCTCACAATCATGGCAGAAGGCAAAGTAGAAACAAAGGCATGTCTTACATGGTGGCAGGCAAGAGAACATGTGCAAAGGAACTCCCCTTTATAACACCATCAGATCTCATGAGACTTATGCACTATCATGAGAACAGCACTGGAAAGACCTGCCCCCATGATTCAATTACATCCCACCACATCTCTCCCACGACATGTGGGAATTATGGGAGCTACAATTCAAGATGAGATTTGGGTGGGGACACAGCCAAACCATGTCACCGAGTAAGACCATGATGAGGAGTCATAGCCACTTTAGATGCTGTCACTTGGTGAGCAAGTCAATGTCTCTAGACCCAGTCATTGGCCATTGCGTGTCCACAGGGATGTTCACTATCAGTGAGGAAAGGGTTTCACGGTACCCACAGCTTGCTTCTAATTCTGAGGACTTCCTCTTTTGCAGCCCCCTCTCCTGTCTAGGCCCCTGGTGGTGTTTGGGCCCCTGAGGGAAGAGGAAAGACTAATACTGTCCTCTCCTATGGCCCTTGGAAAGCTGAGGCAGTGGAATCTACTAAAGAGGTTCATCGTCCCAGCAAATTTTATCTTCACAGTTCAGAATGCTAGTGCTGTCTCTCCAGCACCAGCCCCATGTCCAGATGGCATGGGCAAATGCTTGAGAGCCCTGCCAGGGCCACGGTATTACTGAGATTCCCAATTGCTGATGACCCTTGAGGTTTTTCTCCAGAGAGTCTCATCTAAAACATCTTTGTGTAGGACCAGTTCACGACAGACTGATGTAGTGACCTGAATTAATTAATCCACTTACCTATGACGAATAGTGCCCTAAGGAATGCGATATAGACCAAAGAGGGCAAGGCTGGAAAGCTCTAGAACACAGCCCATAATGTAACCATAGAACTAGGAAGAAAGCTATGAAAGAAAAGGTGATCTCCCCAATTCAGAATTTGTCATGTCTCAGAACTTCCTCTTTCTACGCTATTATGGGTCTTGCTCTCAAGATAATTCACTCAGCACAGGCTTTCAGAATTTCTGCTTTTCAACAAATGAACCAAATTCCTTTAAGCTAGCACCAGCCTCATGGTTGGCTGCCTCTTTTCTCACCTAATGTAATTATTTCCTGTGAAGATGGATTGGAGTTGAGATTTCATAATGCTGCCGTAACATTTCTCTCTCACTCTCCTGCATCACACTCACAGTGACATTTGGGCCATTTTTTGCCTCTGCATAAATGCACAATCTTGCCATCCATCATGCCAAGGGCAACTATGAATGAAATGAGCATTAAGCATATTAGTTTTCAATGCTGTTAAAGCCATTAAACATATTAGCAGACCCATTACTTTATTTTCCTACGGATTTTTTAGTATTGTGACCTCCAGTCATGAAGAAAATGCGAAGCCTTCCCAAGCAAAAGCCGCTGTGAATGTGGGTAGGAGGTGAAGTTCACATGGGCCAAATCAGATCACTAATGGAAAATTATGCTGCCGCATGACATGGGCAAGTGTGAGATATCACACAACCAAGGAAGACACTGGCCTGTGCATGCTTTCCCACGCACCCAGTCGGACACAACTCATTAATTTGAAAACCAAAAAGAGGAAGCGAAATTAGGAATTTCAGTCTCCGTCTACCTCTCTTCTGATCTACCTTTAAATGGCAGCTACAGAAACAGAATAGTCTGAAACGCCAGAAAAATGTAAAAGTTCTTCATTTAAGTTTAGAAAAAGGAAGCTAAAAATAACCTCTAATTGAAGGAGTTATTTCAGAACCAGACTTAAAAACATTTAGCATAGTCTTTTAATTAATTTATTCTGAAGATAGTGCTGAAAATATATCTATCTACCTAATAGCAGAGAGAAAAATCTCCAACTTTGCCTTCTGGCTAGATTCGTTTTACCCTTACTGATATTTCCTCCCCTTATTTGTAGTTTTTGTTTGAATTATCCATGGTCACCTGTGGTCTGGAGATTGATGATTACAGTGCAGTACGATATTTTGAGAGAGAAAGAGAGACCATAGTCACATAACTTTATTTTATTTTATTTTGTTTTATTTTATTTTATTTTATTTTATTTTATTTTATTTATTTGAGATGGAGTCTCTCTTTGTCACCCAGGCTGGAGTGCAGTGGCACCATCTCAGGTCACTGCAACCTCCGCCTCTTGGGTTCAAGAGATTCTCCTGCCTCAGCTTCCCGAGTGACTGGGATTACAGGTACCCACCACCATGCCCGGCTAATTTTTTGTATTTTTAGTAGAGGCAGGATTTCACCATGTTGGCCAGGCTGGTCTCAAACTCCTGACCTCAGGTGATCCACCTGCCTCAGCCTCCCAAAGTGCTGGGATTACAGGCATGAGCCACCATGCCCGGCCCACATTCACATAACTTTTATTATGGTATATTGTTCTATTTTATTATTAGTTATTATTGTTAATATTTTGCTTGCTTAATTTATTAATTAAACTTTACATTAGGTATGTATAGGAAAAAACGGTGTAAACAGGATTTGGTACTGTGATGGTTAATATTGAGTGTCAACTTGATTGGATTGAAAGATGCAAAGTATTATTCCTGGGTGTGTCTGTGAGGGTGTTGCCAAAGGAGATTACTATTTGAGTCAGTGGACTGAGAAAGGCAGACCCACCCCCAACCTGGGTGGGCACCATCTCATCAGCTGCCAGTGCAGCCAGAATAAAAGCAGGCAGAAGAACGTGGAGAGACTAGACTGGTTTAGTCATCTGGCCTACATCTTTCTCCTATGCTGGATACTTCCTGCCCTCGAACATCAGACTCCAAGTTCTTCAGCTTTGGGACTTGGACTGGCTTCCTTGCTCCTCAGCTTGCAGACGGCCTATTGTGGGACCTCACCTTGTGATGGTGTGACTCAATACTCCTTAATAAACTTCCCTTTATATATATACACATCGATCCTATTAGTTCTATCCCTTTAGACAGCCCTAACTAATACAGGTACTATCGTTTGTTTCAAGCATCCGCTTGGATGTATCCCTGCAGATCAGTGGGAATACTGAACTTATCATAGAAAAAGCACCACCCTCAGTATCTTTTCGGATATAATGTACCCACGTGAGAAAAAGGCTTTCTGCAACAAAAATGGTGTCATGGGAGTTGAAGGAAATGATTTAAAACGTTTGCAAGTTACTATTGGGAAAAGTTAAACCTAATGTAAAATTTTAAACTAGATCCTCAGATTTAAAAATTTCTAGCCTTCCAGTATTTCATGTGTAACCTTGAGGAACACTTTGAGCTGTAAGAAAATGAAGACCTATTCTTAATCATAATGACATTTGTTGTTTTCATAAAGGGTCAGTGGCCTCAGTGTTGATGCAAGCAGCTGAATAATGTCATCAGGGAGCCAGACTCTTTCTATATTTCTGCTTATTCATTCTTACAGGACTTTTTGTTCTCATAACTGCAGCCTCACTATCACAACATGGCTGCTGAAGTTCTAGACATCACATGCATAGGCAAAGCCAAAGGAAAGAGGAGCCCAACAGCTGAGGTCCTCTGAAAAAGAACAGGTTCTTTCCACTAAATTATGAAATCATTAGACTAGAAACTGTATCTATTTTGTCTTTGTGTCCTCTACCTTCCCTGGACCAGCTCCAGTAAGGACACATAGCAGATGCTGAAATGGTAGAATTAACAGGAAACCATGTAGTATATTCTAATCATGTTTGTCACCAACTATTAGTCAGTGGATTTTTTTTTCTGGTATACTCTGCTCAGTGTATCCACATTCTCATCATCCTCACCATTTGCCATTTATAAGGTGGATAAAATGGTAAGGTATAGATCACACAGTGTGATCTCGATGAACAGACCTGCTAAAAGGAAAGTACCTCCTAAAGCAAATTCTGCCTTGTTTAAAAATAAAAATGAATTAACACAAAGCATAGTTGGCCTATTACCACAGCTCAGTGCTAAAGGTGATTTTCTTACTGTGGGGCATAACAAAAATATCTTCATTTGTGACTTTTTTTTAATCCCTGAAGACTTAAACATAAATATGACCACCCCTAAACCAAATTGAAAGAACATAAAAACACTTTGCTCCTTTTCTCCATTTTTAGACAGCTAGGCCAAATGGTATGTACTTTTAAATGGCTTTTGACATATATTGTTGGATTCCTCCATAAAGCTCTCTGTAAGCACTTATGAAAATGTCCCTAAACAGAAAAATTGTGTTATTGATCATTTGTTCCTGTGTTTGGTGTCCTTGCTTTTCTTCTTTGACTTGCTAAGTTAGGGAAAGTGAGCTATGGATATGCCTGACTATAGACGATAGACTGCTGGGAGCTTGTTGTGGGGAATTGCTAGGGTTTGCTTTCTGTATCCCTAGTCCCCACATCTGTCACCAACCAGCAGCACTAAAATTTTGCCTTTAAGAGAATCTCCCATTGTGTAGCCTTGCTCAGAAAGATGAACTGCTTTCTTGCCAGAGCCTTTCTTTTCCCTCCCATAAGGGCCATGCTCTGCCAAGCAGATACTCTCTCCTGAAGTCTTAATGTTTTGTGACTCTAGCAAGGCCAGTGAGTACTCTTGGCATTCATTTGTTATGTGAAAGTAGTGGTGTCTGGACCAACCTCTTCTTACTATCTAATCCTTCCACTAAATTCCATTTTGTTCTTAAGATAGCTAAAATGGGTTTCTGCTGTTTGCACATGTGGATTACTTGGTTTCCTTTTTTAAATTAATGACCACAAATCCCAAAATGTCTGTCAATGATGCCCAGCAGTCATCTGTGGTTCTCCAGGAAGCCACCCCTCCACTCTCTGAGATGAGCATTTCATAACATCTCTCTCCTCAGGTTTCCTTCCTCAAATCTCAGCCAACTACCTTGACTCATACTCTTCCAAAAAGAAAGACATCAGACTTGAACTTCCTCATATTCCCATCACCAAATTACAACCTCACCTGCATCCATATTAGCTTCTCTATTTTTCCTGCATGAGAATTGAGTAATCATCTCCACTCCTCTCAGAGACCACCTTGGATCATGAAGTAGAAGCTTTATGTTGAGGAAAGCAGGGAAATAAAATAGAAGGAGTGTGGATTCTGGCAAGATGGATGTGATGGATGCCACAGTATGCTGCACAAATATGTGCCTCCAGGACTGAAGCTCTCATTCTCCCAGCTTCCAGGAGTGTTGGCATCAGACTGTTGCCAGCTGGTCCCTTCTCTGGCATGTTCCCTCAGCTGAAGTAAGCACCATTGTTTAAGGCCAAGCCCCCTTCCTTGTAACAGCCCTCCTCCAATGACAGGTCACTGTAAAGGTGTAAAGGCCCATCTCCCTTGCCCCAATTCTGGACAGCTTTGCAGAGCTATCATAGCTCCAGAATGGATCATAGGATAGGCTGAGATCTTTATTGATTGCATCACAGCTTGAATTTTCTTTTTCTGAAAATCCTATTTCCTTCATTCCTGTGAGCATGCCCTAATGCACCTATCAACAAATCTTTTATCAGAGTCTGCTGCTTGGGAAACCTGCCTAGTAACAGCTAGTGCCAGAAGCAGTCTGAGAGAGCAGACTCTAAAATGAGATTTTGGAGCTAGATCACTTGCAGGCAGCTGGCAATGATGATCCCATCACAGCTGGTAGTTACTGGTAGACCCTGACATGTAGTAGCATGCAATTGTTAAAAATGTTACCATGATGAACTGAGATATTATACTGATGTAAGGTAATTTACTGACAGGTACAATGTGTGAGGCATTTTAGAGATAGAGAAAAAAAGGATAAGAAATATAGAACATAAAGGCCATTGCTAGGGTCAATCAGTGCTTTGGAGAAAAACAATGAAAGACTGAGAGTAAATTAATCAGCAAGTAAAGGCCGAATGTAAGAGCCAGAGGGCCTCCTTGGGTACACATAAAACAGCTTTTGATTTTGTCAGAGTGACTTCAGCAAGATGGTGGAATAGAAAACCCCCTGGCATCATACCCTCCACACAAATACAACAAGAAACAATTCAAAGACAAAAATACCAACCTGTATACACCAGAACTCTAGGGAGAAGTGGAGAAACCCCCTGGACCCACAGAATCAAGAGAAGCTACGACCAACCCACAGTTGCCAAGGTGAAAGGAGGAAACTGGAGGTGGAGATTTGATTTCTCCATCAGTTTGGGTATCTTCATAGGAAGCCCACTCTAGTCTCTTCCCATGAGAACTATTGGGAGTACCAGGAGGGCTGAACAAACTGGGGTGAACTGGGGACAAAGCAGGGCAATGATCACATCGATTGGCATGTGGGTCTTAGCAGCTCAGTGCTCTAATCAGTGGGCACACAACATTGAAGACACTGGCTGGTGCCATAACACCATAGGGGGCACCATCCATGGGAAGGCCCAAATCCCTAGTAAAATTTTTCACAAAGCCCAGGTACTCATGTGGAGCCATCCTGTGGCCCAGAAACAACTAAAAGGTTGGGAATAAGTTCTGATGCCCACTTAAGTCTTCCCCAGAAGAAACAACTAAAAGGTTGGGAATAAGTTCTGATGCCCACTTAAGTCTTCCCCAGAAGAAACAACAGCAGGACAGCAATATAGTTTCAAGGCATCATTTATGCTCCAGTGCCTACTATATAAGTCTTCTCTAGACTGGGAAACAAAGGCAGGGCAGCAGTGTATTTCCAGAGTAGCATTGAAGTTCTGTGCTCACTCTAAGTCTTCTAGACCAAGAAACAAAGACAAGCCAATGAGTTAGTTCTAGTGTGATGTTTTAGTTCTGGTGCTCACTCTAAGTCCTCCACAGAATAAGAAGCAACAAGCAGCAAATGTTTACATTCTAATATTAGGAAGTAAAGTTCTAACATTGGCAAAGAACAGCTGCAAAAACTAAAAGAGGTGGCTGTCTCCTCAAATGCCCAAGCATCAGTGTAAAGATGCAATGATTGTGAAAACTCAGGGAAATATGACACCACCAAAAGAAACCAACAAAGCTCCAGCAATGGATCCAGAAGAAATGAATATTTATAAAATATCTGACAGACAATTCAGAACAATCTACTTAAGGAAGTTCAGGGAATCACAAGAAAATACAGATTAAAAACTAAATGAAATTCAGAAAACAATCCAGGAATAAAATGAGAAATTTGACCAAAAAAAAAAAAAATTTTAAACCAAATAAAAATGCTGGAAATTAAGAATACAATAACTGAACTGAAAAATTCACTAGAAAGCTTCAATTGGAGACTTGATCAAACAGGGAAAAGAATTAGCAAGCTTGAAGACAGAATGTATGAAATTACCCAATTAGAAGAGCAAAAAGAGAAAAATAATTAAAAAGAGTAAAGAAAGCCTACAAGGATTATGGGACACCATTACATAATTGGAATTACCAAAGGAGACAAGAAAGGAAAAGACCTAGAAAGCATATTTATGAAAACAATGGCTGAAATTTTTCTAAATCTGGAGAAATAATAGCATTCAGACACAGAAAACTCAGAGGTCTTTCCAAATTTATCAGTCAAATTCAATCAAAAGAGGAATTTTCTGGACTCGCTGGCAAGATGGCTGAATAGGAACAGCTCCGATCTGTAGCTCCCAGCAAGATCGACGCAGAAGGTGGGTGATTTCTGCATTTGCAACTGAGGTTCATTGCACTGGGACTGGTTGGAAAGTGGGTGCAGCCCATGGAGGGGCAAGCCAAAGCATGGTGGGGCATCGCCTCACCTGGAAGCACAAGGGGTTGGGGGATTACCCATTCATAGCCAAGGGAAGCCATGAGAGACTGTACCTGGAGGAACAGTGCACTCCGACCCAGTTACTGCACTTTTCCTATGGTCTTTGCAACCGGCAGACCAGGAGATCCCCCCCGGGGCCTGGCTCAGCAGGTCCCACCCCCACGGAGACCAGCAAGCTAAGATCCACTGGCTTGAAATTCTCGCTGCCAGCACAGCAGTCTGAGGTCGACCTGGGATACTGGAGCTTGGTGGGGGGAGGGGCGTCTGCCATTGCTGAGGCCTGAGTAGGCGGTTATACCCTCACAGTGTAAACAAAGCTGCTGGGAAGTTCGAACTGGTGGAGCCCACTGCAGCTCAGCAAGGCCGCTGCAGCCAGACTGCCTCACTAGGCAGGACATCTCTGAAAAAAAAGGCAGCAGCCCCAGTCAGGGACTTATAGATAAAACCCCCATCTCCCTGGGGGAAGGAGGGGCTGTGGGTGGGGCTTCCACAAACTTAAACGTCCCTGCCTGACAGCTCTTAAGAGAGCAGCGGATCTCCCAGCACAGCATTCACACTATGATAAGGGTCAGACTGCCTCCTCAATTGGGTCCCTGACCCCTGTGTATCCTGACTGGGAGACATCTCCCAGTAGGGGCCGACAGACACCTCATGCAGGAGATCTCTCGCTGGCATCTGGTGGGTGCCACTCTGGGAGGAAGCAACAGGCAACAATCTTCGCTGGTCTGCAGCCTCTGCTGGTGATACCCAGGCAAACATGGTCTGGAGTAGACCTACAGCAAACTCCAGCAGACCTGCAGCAGAGGGGCCTGACTGTTAGAAGGAAAACTAACAAACAGAAAGGAATAGTAGCAACATCAACTAAAAGTACTTCCACTCAGAGACCCCATCTGAAGGTCAACAGCATCAAAGACCAAAGGTAGATACATCCACGAAGATGGGGAGAAACCAGCACAAAAAGGCTGAAAACTCCAAAAACCAGAATGCCTCTTCTCCTCCAAAGGATCAAAACTCCTCACCAGCAAGGGAACAAACTGGACAGAGAATGAATTTGACGAATCGACAGAAGTAGGCTTCAGAAAGTGGGTAATAACAAACTCCTCTGAGTTAAAGGAGCATGTTCTAACCCAATGCAAGGAAGCTAAGAACCTTGAAAAAATGTTAAATGAATTGCTGGACACATACACCCTCCCAAGACTAAACCAAGAAGAAATCGAATCCCTGAATAGACTAATAATAAGTTCTGAAATTGAGGCAGTAATTAATAGCCTACCAACCAAAAAAAGTCCAGGGCTAGATGAATTCACAGCCAAATTATATCAGAAGTACAAAGAGGAGCTGGTACCATTACTTCTGAAACCATTCCAAACAATAGAAAAAGAGGGAATCCTCCCTAACCCATTTTATGAGGCCAGCATCATCCTGATACCAAATCCTGGCAGAGTCACAACAAAAAAAGAAAATTTTAGGCCAATATCCCTGATAAACATCAAGGCAAAAATCCTCAATAAAATACTGGCAAACAGAATCCAGCAGCATGTCAAAAAGCTTATCCACCATGATCAAGTTGGCTTCATCCCTGGGATGCAAGGCTAGTTCAACATATGCAAATCAATAAATGTAATCCATCACATAACAGAACCAATGACAAAAACCACATGATTATCTCAATAGATGCAGAAAAGGCCTTTGACAAAATTCAACAGCCCTTCATGCTAAAAACTCAATAAACTAGGTATTGATGGAACGTATCTCAAAATAATAAGAGCTATTTATGACAAACCCATAGCCAATATCATACTGAACAGGCAAAAACTGTAAGCATTCCCTTTGAAAACCAGCACAAGACAAGGTTGCCCTCTCTCATCACTCCTATTCAACATAGTATTTGAAGTTCTGGCCGGGGCAATCAGGCAAGAGAAAGAAATAAAGGGTATTCAATTATGAAAAGAGGAAGTCAAATTGTCTCTGTTTCCAGATGACATGACTGTATATTTAGAAAACCCCATCGTCTCAGCCCAAAACCTCCTTAAGCTAATAAGCAACTTCAGCAAAGTCTCAGGATAAAAAATCAATGTGAAAAAAATCACACGTATCCCTATACACCAATAACAGACAAACAGAGAGCCAAATCATGAGTGAAGTCCCATTCACTATTGCTACAAAGAGAATAAAATACCTAGGAATAAAACTTACAAGGGATATGAAGGACCTCTTCAAGGAGAACTACAAACCACTGCTCAAGGAAATACAAAAGGACACAAACAAATGGGGAAACATTCCATGCTCATGGATAGGAAGAATTAATATCATGAAAATGGCCATACTGCCCAAAGTAAGTTTTATATTCAATGCTATCCCCATCAAGCTACCATTGGCTTTCTTCACAGAACTGGAAAAAAAACTACTTTAAATTTCATATGGAACCAAAAAAGAGCCCACATAGCCAAGACAATCCTAAGCAAAAAGAACAAAGCTGGAGGCATCACGCTACCTGACTTCAAACTATACTACAAGGCTCCAGTAACCAAAACAGCATGACACGGGTACCAAAACAGATATATAGGCCAATGGAACAGAACAGAGGCCTCAGAAATAACACCACACATCTACAACCATCTGATCTTTGACAAACCTGACAAAAACAAGAAATGGGGAAAGGATTCTCTATTTAATAAATGGTGTTGGGAAAACTGGCTAGCCATATGTAGAAAGCTGACACTGGATCCCTTCCTTACACCTTATACAAAAATTAATTCAAGATGAATTAAAGACTTAAATGTAAGACCTAAAACCATAAAAACCCTAGAAGAAAACCTAGGCATTACCATTCAGGATATAGGCATGGGCAAGGACTTCGTGACTAAAACACCAAAAGCAATGGCAACAAAAGCCAAAATAGACAAATGGGATCTAATTAAACTAAAGAGCTTCTGCACAGCAAAAGAAACTGTCCTCAGAGTGAACAGGCAACCTACAGAATGGGAGAAAATTTTTGCAATCTACCCATCTGACACAGGGCTAATATCTGGAATCTGCAAAGAACTTAAACAAGTTTACAAGAAAAAAACAAACAACCCCATCAACAAGTGGGTGAAGGATATGAACAGACACTTCTCAAAAGAAGACATTCATGCCCCAAAGAAACATGAAAAAATGCTCATTATCACTGATCATTAGAGAAATGCAAATCAAAACCACAATGAGATACCATCTCATGCCAGTTAGAATGGCGATCATTAAAAAGTCAGGAAACAACAGATGCTGGAGGGGATGTGGAGAAATAGGAATGCTTTTACGCTGTTGCTGGGAGTGTAAATTAGTTCAACCATTGTGGAAGACAGTGTGACAGTTCCTCAAGGATCTAGAACTAGAAATAACATTTGACCCAGCAATCCCATTACTGGGTATATATCCAAAGGATTATAAATTGTTCTGCTATAAAGACACATGCACACGTATGTTTATTGTGGCACTGTTCATAATAGCAAAGACTTGGAATCAACCCAAATGCCCATCAATGGATAAAGAAAATGTGGCACATATACACCATGAAATACTATGCAGCTGTAAAAAAGGATGAGTTTATGTCCTTTTCAGGGACGTGGATGAAGCTGGAAACCATCACTCTCAGCAAACTAACACAAGAACAGAAAACCAAACACCGTATGTTCTCACTCGTAAGTGGGAGTTGAACAATGAGAACACATGGACACAAGGAGGGAATCATCACAAAATGGGGTCTGTCAGGGTTTGGGGTAGGGGGAGGGACAGCATTAGAAAAAATACCTAATGTAGATGATGGGTGCAGCAAACCACCATGGCACATGTATACCTGTGTAACAGACGTCTATGTTTTGCACATGTACCCTAGAACTTAAAGTATAATAAGAAAAGAGAAATTTTCCCTGGCACATTATAGTCAAATTATCAAAAATCAAAGACAAAGAAAGGATACCCAAAACAGCAAGAGAAAAGAAACATTAAATTCACAGAGTCCCAATACAGATATCAGTAGATTGTTCAACAAATACCTTGAAGGCCAGGAGAGAGTGGGATGTTATATTCAAAGTGCTGACAGAATTACTCTGCCAACTAAGAATACTGTGCCCAGCAAAGCTATCCCTCAAATATTAAAAAAAAGACATTTCCAGACAAACAAAACTTAGAGAATTCATCAACACCAGATCTGACTTATAAGAAATACTAAAGAGAGTTCTTCAATCTGAAAGAAATGGATGTTAACCATGTAACAAGAAAACATCTGAAAGTATAAAACTCACTAGCAAAGGAAAACAGGCAAATTGAGAATACTTTAGTACTGTAATTGTGGTGAGCAAACCACTTATATCATAAATATAAAGACTAAAAACAAAATTATTAAAAGCAACAATACAGCAATTGGTTAAAGTATAGGCAATATAAAAAGATATAGATTAAAACATCAGAAAAGTCAAAACGTGTGTTTTGGGGGGTGGTATCAAAATGTAGTTTGTTTTGATACTTTTCTTTGCAATGAAAGTTAAATCATTTTCAGTTTAAAATAACCCGGGATAACTGTAAGATATCTGTGTAAGCCTCATGGTAATCACCATGCAGAAACCTATAATACTCACTAAAAACTAAAAAACCAACATACTACCAGAAAAAAATTACCCACAAAAGAAGAGAAAGAAGGAAAGAAAGAGAGACAGGGGAGCTATAAAACAACCAGAAACCAAGCAACAACATGGGAGTAGTAAGTCCTTATTTATCAGTAACAACACTTAATGTAAATGGGCTCAATTCTCAAATTAAAAGACACACAGTGGCTGAATGCATAAAGAAATAAGACCCAACTATACGGTGCCTTCAAGAAACACACTTCACCTATAAAGGCTCACATAGACTGAATGTGATGGTATTGGGGGAACCAGCCCCCAATATTTCAACATAGTTCTTTCTATTTTCCATAAGTGTCAGCCGGTCTGAGAAATAAAGAGAAAGAGTACAATGAGAGGAATTTTACAGCTGGGCCGCCGGGGGTGACATCACATATCAGTAGGTCCATGATGCCCACCTGAGCCCACAAAACCAGTAAGCTTTTATTAGGGATTTCAGAAGGGGAGGGGGTGTATGAACAGGAAGTAGGTCACAAAAGTCACATGCTTCTGAGGCCAGTAAAGATCACAAGGCAAAGGGCAAAACAAAGATCACGAGGCAAAGGGCAAAATTAGAATTACTGATGAGGATCTATGTTCAGCTGTGCACGTATTGTCTTGATAAACATCTTAAACAACAGAAAACAGGGTTTGAGAGCAGAGAACCAGTCTGACCTCAATTTCACCAGGGTGGGGTTTTTCCCCACCCTAGTGAGCCTGAGGGTACTGCAGGAGACCAGGGCGTATTTCAGTCCTTATCTCAACCGCATAAGACAGACACTCCCAGAGTGGCCATTTATAGACCTCCTCCCAGGAATACATTCCTACCCCAGGGTATTAATTATTAATATTCCTTGCTGGGAAAAGAATTCAGTGTCCTACTTGCATGTCCATTTATAGGCTGTCTGCAAGAAGAAAAATATGGCTCTATTCTGCCCGACCCCACAGGCAGTCAGACCTTATGGTTGTCTTCCCTTGTTCCCTGAAAATTGCTGTTATTCTGTTCTTTTTCAAGGTGCACTGATTTCATATTGTTGAAATACACATGGTTTACAATCAATTTGTACAATAGTGGTCCTGAGGTGACGTACATTTTCAACTTATGAAGATAACAGAATTAAGAGATTAAAGACAGGCATAAGAAATTATAAGAGTATTCAGAACTGATAAATGTCCATGAAATCTTCACAATTTATCTTCAGAGATTGCAGTAAAGACAGGCATAAGAAATTATAAAAGTATTAATTTTGGGAACTGATAAATGTCCATGAAATCTTCACAATTTATGTTCCTCTGCCGTGGCTCCATCTGGTCCCTCCATTCGGGGTCCGTGACTCCCCACAACATGAAGGTGTGGAAAAAGATATTCCATGCAACTAGAAACCCCAAAAAAGCAGAAGTAGCTATGCTTATATCAGATAAAATAGACTACAAATTTAAGATTGTAAAAAGAGACAAGGTCAATATATAATGATAACAGGTCAATTTGGCATGAGGATATAACAATTATAAATATCTATGCACCCAACACTAAAACTCCCAAGTATATAAAGCAAACATTAATAGAGTTAAAGGAGAAATAGATTGGAATAAGTAATACTAGGAAACTTTAACACCCCACTCCCAGTAATGCACTGATCATCCAGAAAGAAAATCAACAAAGAAAGAGTGGAGTTAAACTATGCACTATAGTTAATAGGCCTAACTAACATTTACAGAACATTTCACCCAAATGCTGCAGAATACATATCCTTTTCATCAGCACATGGAACATTCTTCAGAATAAAACATATGATAGGCCACAAAACAAGTCTGAAAAAAATTTTAACCTAGAAATTATATTAAGTATTTTTCTGACCACAGTGAAATAAAACTAGAAATCAAAATCAGTAAGAGGAATCTTTGAAAATACACAAACACCTGGAGATTAAACAACATGCTCCTGAATGACCAATGGGTCAGTAAAAAAATTAAGAAGGGAATTTTAAAATTTCTTAAAATAAATGAAAATGAAAATACAACATACCCAAGTTTATGATATAAGGCAAAAGCAATACTAAAGAAGGAAGTTTATAGCAACAAACACTTATATCAAAGAATTAGAAATATTTCAAATAACCTAATGATGCACCTTAAGGAACTAGAAAAGCAAGAATAAGCCAAGCCCAAAATTCACAGTGGAAAGAAATAATAAAGATGAAGGCAGACATAAATAAAATTGAGACTAAAAAAATACAGAGATTAACAAAACAAAAAGATGGTTTTTAAAAAGTTAAACAAAAGGGACAAGCCTTTAGCTAGACTAAGGAAAAAGAGAGAAGACCCAATTAAATAAAATGAGAGATATAAAAGGAGACATTACAACTGATGTCACAGAAATACAAAGTATCACTGGAGAATATTATTTAAAACTATATTCCAACAAATTGGAAAACCTAGAAGAAATGAAAAAATTTCTGAACATATACAAGTTACCAAGGTTGAACCATGAGGAAATAGAAAACCTGAACATACCAATAGTGATAAAAATATCCCCATCAAAGAAGAGCCCAGGACCTGATGGTTCCATTGCTAAATTCTACCAAATCTTTAAAAACCTAAAGATTCCACAAAAAACTATTAGAACTGATAAATTCAGTAAACAATATGAAAAAGAAATTAAGAAAACAATTCCATTTACAATAGTTACAAAGAATATAAAATACCTACGAATCAATTTAACCAAAAAAGTTAAAGATCTATACAAGGAAAACTATAATATACTGATAAAAGAAACTGAAGAAGACACAAAAAATGGGAAAATATTTCATGCTCAATTATACATAACCACAAAAGACCCTGAATAGCCAAACCAATACTGACCAAAAACAACAAAGCTGGAGGCATGACACTACCTAACTTCAAAATTTACCTCAAAGCTATGATAACAAAAACAGCATGGTATTGATATAAAAACAGACATGTAGACCAATAGCGAATTCAGATATAAGTCCACACAAGAACATACAATGAGGAAAGGATAGTCTCTTTAATCAATGGTGTTGGGAAAACTGGATAACTATATGTGGACTAATGAAACTAGACCCCTATCTCTCACTCTACACAAAAATCAAATCAGAATGGATTAAAGACCTAAATCTAAGACCTGAAACTATCAAACTATTACAAGAAAACATTGGAGAAATGTTATAGGACTTTGATCTGAGCAAAGATTTTTGTGTGTGTGTAAGACTTCAAAAGCACAGACAACTGAAGCAATAATAGACAAATGGGATTACATTGAGCTAAAGAGCTTCTGTATAGTATAGGAAATAATCAGCAAAATGAAGAGACAGCCAAAAGAATGAGAGAAAATATTTTCAAACTACCCACCTGACAAGGGACAAATGACCATAATATATAGCCAAACCAATACAATAATATATAAGGAGTTCAAACACAAAAGCAAAATAAAACAAAACAAAACAAACAACAATTGGGTTTAAAAAATGGGCTAAAGATTTTTTAAAATGGGCAAAAGATCTCAACAGACATTTCTCAAAAGAAGACATACAAATGAGCAACAGGTATATTTAAAAATTTTCAACATCATTAATCATCAGAGAAATGCAAATCAAAACCACAGTGAAATATCTTACCACAGTTAAAATGGCTTGTGTCAGAAAGACAGGCAATAACAGATGCTGATGAGGATGTGGAGAAAAGGACAGCCTCATATACTGTTGGTGGAAATGTAAATTAGTACAGCTACTGTAAAGAACAATATGGAGATTCCTCAAAAAATTAAAAATAGAATTACCATAGGATCTAGCAATTCCACTACTAAGTATAAAAAAGGAAATGTATATATTCAAAAGACACCTGCACTTCTATGTTTATTGCAGCAGTATTCACAATAGCCAAAATATGGAATCAATCTAAGTGTCCCTCAGTGGATGAATGGGTAAAGAAAATGTGGTATAAATATATAATGGACTATTATTCAGCCATGAAAAGAATGAAATCCTGTCATTTGCAGCAGCATGAATGAAAATTGGAGTTCATTATGTTAAGTGAAATAAGCCAAGCATAGAAAGACAAATATCACATGTTATCATTCATGTGGGAGCTAAATGAAAAAAAGTGGCTCTTATGAAGATAGAGAGTAGATTGGTGGTTACCAGAAGCTGAGATGGGGAAGGGGAAAGAGCAAGGAAAGACTGAAGAGAAGTTGATTAATGGGTACAAATATATGGTTTCATAGAAGAAATAAGACCCAGTGTTAGATAGATCAGTGGGGTGACTATAGTTTATAGTAATCTAGTGTGCATTTCAAAATAGCTGAAAGAGAAGAATTTGAATGGTTCTAGCATAAAGAAAAGACAAATATTTAAGGTGGAGATCCCAAATTCACTGATTTGATCTTTATAAATTATGTGTCTGTAATAGGACACATGTGTCTATAATTATGTGTCCTGTAAAGGAAATAGGAATTTCCTTTTCCATAGTTCCATAGGAAAAAATTTAATCAAGAAGGCAAAAGACCGATATAGTGAAAACTACAAACTGGTACTGAAATACATTAAAGAAAATACAAATAAGTGGAAGGACATCCTGTGTTCGTGGATTGGAAGACTTAATATTGTTAAAATGTCTATAGTATCCAAAGTGATCTAGAGATGAAATGCAATATGTATCAAAATTCCAATTGCAATTTTTAACAAAATAAAAATAAAAAACAATCCTAAAATCCATGTAGAACCACATAGGACCACAAACTGCCAAAATAATGTTAAGAAAGGAGAATAAAGCTGGAGGCATCACATTTCCTAATTTCAAAACATATGAAAAACCTGTAGTAATCAAAATAGTATGGTACTGGCATTAAAAGAGACATATAAGCCAATGAAACATAATAAAGAGCCCAGAAATAATTCTACACAAACACAATCAATTGTTCTTTGACAAGAGCACCAAGACTACATGATGGGGAAAAGATAGTCTCTTCCACAAATGCTGTTAGGAAAACTGGATATCCACCTGCAAAACAATGAAATTAGACCCTTATTTTACATCATATATTAAAAAATCAACTTAAGATAAATTAAATATAAAAATGTAAGAGAGGAAACTTTACAATGACTAGCAGAAAACTTAGGAGAAAAGCTTCATAACACTGGACTTGGCAAGAATTTCTTGAGAGGACATCACAACAAAAGCAAAGATGGAGAACTATATATAATATATATATGGACACCATAAGAACAGTATGATACACACTTGAACCCCTAACATCCAGTAAATATGATGGTATTTAAGATGGAGTGTTTGGGAGATAATCAGGGTTAGATGTATCAATAGTAATGAAGATGGGACCCTAGATAAGACCATCAAGTGCAAAATTGGAAGAGAGCCCTCACAAGAAAGCAAATAAACTTGAACTTTGATGTGGACTTCCCAGCCTCCAGAACTATGAAAGATAAAATTTCCTTTTTTGAAAAACAGAACTGGATAAGATCTGTCATAACTTAGTTCCAGTGACATGTAGAAACTTCTATATAACTCTAATCCCTCTCCACCATTTTAAAAAATCCAAATATTATACCTATTACAGGTATATTGCTTACAAACACAATATTACACTTTTATAATTATTACTTTATATAAAACATATGTCTTTTAGAGGAGCTGACAGAAAGGATGTAGTTATAGAGTTTATTAAACTTCCAATTTACTATTTCTGATTCTCTTATTTTCTTCTTTTGGATTCAAGTTACCATCTGGCGTCATTTCCTTAGTGCAATAAAGCTACATTCTCACCTGCCTTTTTTGTTGTGTTATTGTCAAATATATTACATTTCTGTATGTTATATACCCTACAGTACAGTACAATATAACACAACACAATACATATTGTTTCATATAATTGTCCTTAAATCAATTAAGAGAAGAAAGGAGAAGCAATATGGAATTGCTTTGTCTTTTAGAATTACCTACTTAATTATCTTACTGGCACTCCTTGTTTATTTATATTGATTCAAAATACTGTTTGCTGTAACTTGCTCTCAGCCTAAATAACTGTCTATTTCTTAGAAGCACATCTGCTAGCTCTTCTTTATCACCTTTTCACCTTCATTTTTGAAAAATCGTTTTTTCTGGATCTGAGATTCTTTGTTGACAGTTTGTGTGTGTGTGTGTTTTGTGTTTTTGTTTTTTTTTTACTTTCAACAGTATGAATATGTTATTCTAATGTCTACTGGCCTCTGTTATCCCTGATAAGAAGTAAGCTGTTAATCTTATTAGTGCTCCCTAGTGCATGATGAGTCATTTTCTCTTACTCTTTTTTGAGATTTTTCTCTTTGTCTTAACTATGATGTGTCTGTGTGTGGCTCTCTTTGCATTTCTCTTACCTGAAGCTTGTTGAGCTTATTGAATGTGTAGATAATTGGGGATTTTTTGGTGAAATTCGAGAAATTTTCAGACATTATTTCTTGATTTTCTAATTCACATATAAAAATTGTATATATTTATCATATACGACTTGTTTTGAAATATGTGTACATTGTGGAATGGCTCACCCAAGCTAATGAATACATCTATTACTTCACATACTTATTTTTTTATGGTGAGAACACTTAAAATTTATTCTCAGGAATTTTCAAGAATACAATACATTGTTATTAACTATGTACCATGCTGTAAAATAGATCTCTTAAACTTATTCCTCCTATCTAAATGAAATTTTATGTCCTTTAACCAACATCTCCTCAAGTATTCCCCAATCCCAAACCCTTGGTAACCACTATTCTACTCTCTACGTCTATGAGTTTAATTGTTATACATTCGACATATAAGTGAGATCATGTGGTTTTTATCTTTCTGTGCCTGGTTTATTTCATGTAACACAATGTTCATCCAGTTTACCCATATTGTTGCAAATGACAGGATTTTCTTCTTTTTTATGGATGAATAGTACTTTGCTGTGTACATATACCACATTTTCTTTATCCATTCATCTGTTGATGAACAGTTAGGATGATTCCATATCTTGGCTATTGTGAATAATGCTGTGATGAACATGGGAGTGGAGATAGTTCTTTGATATACTGATTTCATATACTTTGGATATATATTCAGGAGTGGAATGGTGGTCATATGGTTGTTTTATTTTCAATTTTTTTAGAAACTTCCTTTTTTTTTTTTTTTTTTTAAATAATGGCACTAATTTGCTTTCCCACCAGCAGTATGCAGGTGTTCCTTTTTCTTCACATCTTCTCCAATACTTGTTATCTTTCATCTTTTTGATAACAGCCATTCTAAGAGGTGTGAGGCCATATCTCATTGTGGTTTTAATTTGCATTTCTCTGATGATTTGTGATTTTGAGCATTTTTCCATATACCTGTTATCTACTTATATGTCTTCTTTTGAGAAATGTCTATTCAGATTATTTGCCTATTTTGTAACCAGGTTATTTGTTTTCTTACTATTGATTTATTGGCGTTCCTTATGTATTTTGGATGTTAACCTCTTATCAGATGTACAACTTGCAAACATTTTCTCTCATTCCATATGTTGTCTCTTCACTCTGTTGATTGTTTCCTTTGCTGTGCAGATTTTTAGTTTGATATAATTCCATTTGCCTATTTTTGTTTTATGCTTGTGCTTTTGGTTTCATCAACCTTTATTTGTTTAGATATTTTTCTGTATTTTTCTTTCTCTCCTTCACTTCCGCTATTCCCATTACACATATGTTGGTGCATTTAATGATTTCCCACATTTCTCTGAAGTACTGTTTGTTATTTTTATTCTTTTTTTGTACTCTTCAGATAGTATAATCTCTATAAATCTATCTTCAAGTTTGCTGACTCATTCTCCTGTTAATTCAAATTTGCCGTTGAGTACTTCTAGTGATGTTTTTATTTGTTATTGAAATTTTCACCTCCAGAATTTCCATTTGATTATTTTAAAATGATTTCTCTCTTTATTGAAATTCTTTATTTGATGAGACACTTTTTTACCTTTCTTTAATTTTTAGATATAGTTTTCTTTAGTTTTTAGATCACCAGTACCCTCAGTTGTGATCTTTGACCTCTCTCCAAGTTAATGATGCTGTTGTTTTGGTTGTTTATTTGTTCAGTGACTTGGCAGACCTAACTATGTGAAGTTTATTTCTTCTGAAGTGTGCAGCCTTTGATGTCCCTTCTCTGATTTTTTTTTCTTGTTTTATATTTTATTCTGACTACCTAGGAGTTGCCTGTAGGTCAGTATAAGCCACTTATTTGTCAGAGACTGTGCTTAAGATCTTCAAGTAAGTTAGACTTTTAACCTTTACCATGGGATGTATGTGTAGTATGGAGGCTATCACAATTCAAGGAGTTTATCTTTTTCTCCTATATTCAACCAGGAATGGGTAGCTTGTATTTTCCTTCTCTGATGTCTCCTGAGTGTGCAGCTTTGTCATGAAACAGTCTTTCAGATTGCCAGGGATGTATTGTTTTTATTTTTATTTATTTATTTATTTTATTTTATTTATTTTTGAGACAGAGTCTTACTCTGTCATCCAGGCTGGAGCACAGTAGCGTGATCTCAGCTCAACCTCCATCTCCCGAGTTCCAGCAATTCTCCTGCCTCAGCCTCCCAAGTAGCTGGGATTACAGGCCCTCACCACCACAACTGGCTAATTTTTGTATTTTTCGTAGAGATGGTGTTTCACCATGATGGCCAGGGTGGTCTTGAACTCCTGACCTCAAGTGATCCGCACCCCCTCAGCCTCCTAAAGTGTTGCGATTACAAGCATGAGCCACTGTACCTAGTCTTAATTTTATTTTTAAACCTGACTTCCTATGAGTTGTTCTTGGGTCAGAGTAATTTATAGTTCAGTAATTTATAGTGTTTGGTCAGGAATTGTGCTTAAACCCCTTGTGTCAATGAAGCTTTGTCTCTTTTTGATGAATCTGCATGTGGCTTTGGAAATGTTTTCAGGTATGCCCTGTGCCTTTCTCCGATTGCTCCTGAGTGAAGCCCAGCACATGTGCACAGTCTTCCTAACTCCTAGAGTTGACTATTATCCCATCCGGGCCCTTCTTAGATGTTCTTTCCCTATTTCTCTCTGTTAAACTTTGGCTTGTGCTGCCATTTTGTTTTTTGCTACTCATATCAGGAAGCTATCATTGCCCTCTTTGAAAAATTTTTAATTGACAAATAATTTTCTATACCATAGGGTAAAATGTGACATTGTGATACATGTATACATTGGGGAATTAGCAGATCAGGTTAATTAACATATCCATCCCCTCATATATTTACCATTTATTTGTGGTGAGAACATTTAAAATTCCTTCTTTTAGCAATTTTGATACATACAATACACTATAATTAACTGCAGTCACCTTGCTATGCACTAGATCACCAGAAATTATTCCTCCTGTCTAATTTGTAAACCAAAAATAAAATTCTAAGGTCCCCAACCACCTGAATGGACATGCTCATCAGCCAGGGCTCTTTTAAAATTTAACCTGAGAGATGGTTTCAACCCCCATGAATGAAAAATGGGGGTTGAACATGCCTCATTATACCTCTCCAGCATTAACATCGACACAGGCCTTAAGTCTGATAAGAAACATTTTACAACCTATTCTCTCTAAAGCCTAGTACTTGAAGGCTTCCTCTGTAAATAAGAACTTGGGTCTCCACAATGCTTTATCCTAACCCAAACATTTCCTTTCTAAATTGAGCAATGAATGATTCATGAATTGGGCAACCCCAGAATCACAGCAGAGTCACAGAGACTCCAGCGCAGCCACTTGGTAAAAGAATATTTATAGACGAAAAAGGGGAAATGACGTACAGAAATCAGAAGTGAGGTACAGAAATAGCTGGACTGGTTATAGACTGGCGTTTGCCTTATTTGAACACAGTTTGAACATTTAGCAGTCTCTGAGTGGTTGAAGGATGGCCACTGGGATTGGCCAAGACTCAGTTATTGTTACAGGCACATACTCCTAAGTTAGGTTTTCAATCTTGTCTGACTATTAAACTAGGTTGCTGTTCATCCACAAGGACTCAAATATAGAAGTATGGAATCCTTCTCAGGCCACGTTTAGTTTGCTTTAACAATTCCCCCCTTTTGGTCATTTTCTCAAATTCGAGAGATTGACCAAAACCTTAGTCATTGATGTCACTATCACCATTGTAAATGTACTTACATGGTCTTGAAACCCACTGGGAAACAATAGAACAGTGGGTTTTGCAAGAAGGGAACAACGACTGAGTAGGGGTACCTCTTTATGCTGGAACATTCTGTTTACAGGAGAAAAACAAAACCTGGTCTGCTCTAGGGATCTTTGTGTTTCCCTGAAGTTTTAGTTTAATTATGTCATATTTAGCACAAGTAACTCCATATTAGTTTGGATTGGTCTGTTTGGGCCTACTGCATGAGCTCAGTACAAAATAATGGCCTCCCATAATTTTGTTTAAAAAAAAATTCCCCTTTTTGGCAAGGTTCTCACTTAGGTGAGATTGTGACCAAAACTTAGGGCCTTAGCACCACTCTCAATTACCATCATTTTGAGTTTCCAGTCTCAGCATGTCATTTATAGGTTGTGGTGTCCTTATGGTCACACATTTCTTTCAGCTTTCATCATTCTAGTTGAAGAGAGACCATTTGACATTCTAGAGATGGCTGCGTGCACACATTTAAAAACTTTGAGAGAATACGGCGCAGCAGGGAGACTATTATTATGACTATTGGGAGGATAATATCAAGAGTTTGGAGTATGTGCCTTATACAGGGTTCCCATAAACAAACCGCTTAAAATTAAATAGATTAAAGAATGAGCTACATGAAGAGTCTGCTCACTTGACTAAGTGGTCTTTTCATTAATCCCCTACAACTGAATTTTTTATAATCTACATTCGATGTATTTCTTTCTTTTTCTTTTCTTTTCTTTCTTTCTTTTTTTTTCTTTTTTTTCTTTTTTCAAGATGAAGTCTTGCTCTGTTGCCCAGGCTAGAGTGCAGTGGTGTGATCCTGGCTCACTGCAACCTCTGCCTCCCAGGTTCAAGTGATTCTCCTGCCTCAGCCTCCCAAGTAGCTGGGACTACAGGCAAGAGCTACCACGCCCAGCTAATTTTTGTATTCTTAGTAGAGATGGGGTTTCACCATGTTGGCCAGGATGGTCTCTGTCTCCTGATTTTGTGATCCACCCACCTTGGCCTCCCAAATTGCTGGGATTACAGGTGTGAGCCTGATGTATTTCTTTATAGGCCACAAGTGCCAGCAGCTGCACAGATACTTTTTTGTTTAGCTAATTCTATTATTCAGCATAACTTTCACAGGAGAATTTAAAGCCTGTTGGGTAATGATTGCCTTTACATAGAATCTGCTATGGAGTCTATTATGAGGGATACATTTCTAGTTATTGCCTCTTTTATTCTAAATAACAGAAACAGGACCTAACAAATGATGTCCTAGAAGAGTGAAGGCCGCCTGGCAATGTTCTCTTTAAATCCTGATGTGGGTTAAGAGGAGTTTTGGCTGATTATGAGACAATATATGTACCATTAAAGTTTCTCACTTACATTGGGCCTTCATCTTTTATCTATTAAAGTATAAAGTTATTCATGTATAAGGCTGGCTGCAAAATCCTTCACAAATAAACGTATATGCTGTAAGTGCACATAATAGACCCCTTTTTCACTTCTATTGTTCATAGAGGCATAAGCAAGAAAAAAATATTCAAAGATAACTGTTTCATGATAGCAGAGAAGTCTTGATCTGTGATTTTGGAAAAAGTTGTTCACATTAAGGATGCCATCTTCTGGGGAGAAACTGTCCTGGTTAGCTTTACCTTAAGGGTCCCAATGGGTGTACAGTTCCAAGAGTGTGGAGGGACACTGCTCAGTATTGAGATTATGAACCCAAAGTTCAAGGTCCCCAAGTTTTGCTGTAGTGTGGATGGCAAAGACAGTCTTTCTCTGATGTTCTCAGAAGACCCAGTCTTTGAGTTCTAGATTATGAAGGCGTTGTCCTCAGTGAACCATAAAAAACTTTCTTTATGGGGTGAAAATACACTGTAGCATAATAATCTGCTGTTATAACATCAGCCCTTTCACATTGGAAAGCTGTTTTTTTGTTTGTTTGTTTTGTTTTTGTTTTGAGATAGAGTCTCGCTCTGTCACCCAGGCTGGAGTGCAGTGGCGCGATCTTGGCTCACTGCAAGCTCCACCTCCTGGGTTCACACCATTCTCCTGCCTCAGCCTCCCGAGTAGCAGGCACTACAGGCACCTGCCACCACGCCTGGCTAATTTTTTTTTTTTTTTTTGTATTTTTAGTAGAGATGGAGTTTCACCGTGTTAGCCAGGATGGTATCCTGACCTCGTGATCCGCCCACCTCAGCCTCCCAAATTCTGGAATTACAGGTGTGAGCCACCATACCCAGCCTGCAGAACCTTTAATAACAAAAGCTTTAAGGACTCAGGAAGAACAAGGTGGCCATCATGGTTCTCCATGAGTCCATGCTTAACATTAGATTTATGTCCTCTTGAATATCAGTTATTTTTCCAATTTAGGTGCATAGCACTGATAACTAATGAGTTATCATAGGTAATCTGACTTAGACCATGGAGTTCATTCAAATTATATATCAAAACAATTTTAGTATTGGCTGATTTAACATGATAATCTGGCAAAGTGTTTTCTTGGTATTTAATTAATTTTTGTTCTACTTGGGTTAGCAGTTTTATAAACCAATCTTTTTATTAAAGTTTCAGGAATTCTTACCCAGTCCAATTCTTGAGGAATTGGGGAATTCATGGGGAATTCTTACCCAAGATATGATTTTAAAGTTATTAGAAACCTGTTTTCAAGAGTGCTTTTCAGGGTCCTTTCCATTCTTTCACAAACCTCTTAAAAGACACCATATTATAGGATTTTGCATGCTTGTGAAGTTTTCAGAAACTGCATCAGTATCAAGAAATTAACTGCGGAAATGACTTTAAATAGTGATAGTTAAAGACACAATTGACAAAGAACTTTGGTTATCTCTGTGGGCTACAATAACAACATAATAACCTTAATTATGATTGATAGCATATACTCAGAAATATTAGAATCCCCATTCAATTTTGGAACACATATTACTATCATTCACTAAAATATAACCTGAAGAGTAAACATTATTTTTATTTTGAAAATGCTTCCTGTGATTTTTATACCAAATAAACCAAATGTCACTGTTGCATCAGTGCATTATTGATGTCAAACCCAATTCTTAATAAAACCTTATAGGCAAATGTATTCAATATTAATCAGTTTGACCATAAGGTAGAATATTATAAACCTTGTATAACCTTTTATGATTTTTTTAAAGAGCAGATTAGTGCTCTAAGAAAAACCTGTTGTGCTTTTATTTCAATGTTAAATTTATGGAAAAACCGAATAATACCCCTTTAAATTTAGTCAATATTTTCACACATAGAATTTTTTACAAAGTTAATTTTTATAAACCTTCCACATTTTATTTAAACCTTTAGCTTTATTTAATTTAAAACAATCCTTTAACTCTCTAAACTAGGCAAAAATTTACATTCCCTTACCTTCTTATAATCTTGTACCAAAAACACATTTCATTCTCCTTACACATCTTGTATGTAAACCTATGTTTTCAGTAGTCTCAACTTTCACTTTTGGTGCATAAGTTTTCTTTTATGAATCCTTTTATGACTTACACAGACCACCTATGACATGCTTGGACTTTCTAACTTGTCCTAAACATCCCCTCTTTTAAACAACCAGTCATTTTACTTTAGGACAAGAACTTACCATACAAGATCCTTTCTTATATAAAATCTCCTTTCTTTATAACCTTCTTTGCATAGTTCAGGGGCATGGCTAATTCTGCATATTCCCAGGCCTTATTTAGAATTTAATGTCTCCAAAGTAAATTGAAAATTTTCCAAAGTCAAAGCAGTTTATGACCTTAAAGCATTTAGCAAACCTAATATCTGACCTGCCTAATTTAGACCAAATGTTTTTATTTTGTCAATAATCTTTGAAGCTGTTTTTCTTTCCCCAAAATTACTAAAGTTACATGAACTAAAAGGCATTACAGTTTTTATTTTTCTTTCAAAATATTTAAATATTTATTTTTGTTTAAGCCAATTAGAGCTCTTTTATATAAACATTTACATATACAACACATATATAACTACACAGACAGACAGACTGAATATTAGTACTGTAGTTGTAAAATTTTTCATTTGCCAGTTTTTAAGTTTCTTAAGTGGTTATTGGCTTTAGGGTGGAGTCCTTGGACGAACAGGGCCATGAAACGGGCTCTGGTGCCTCCTGTTTTTCCCAAGGAGTCCAGGCTGTTAGAGCTTGAATATTCACTTTTAATTAAGCTGGCTTTTAACCATAGCACTCTTTAGTAAAGTCCTTTTAAAATTTCTTATGACCTGACTTTAGCTAGTCCAAACAGTCTATATTTCTGGCTTTTGAACTTTACCATAGGTAACTTCCCAGGTACTCAGAGAGGAAAATTTAAGATAGTCCATGGAGGAGAAGAGAATCCACAAGGTTACACAGATTTCAAACCAGAAAGCACTCATTTCCTAAGCTGGGAATCAAACCCAGACTGCCACAGTGGAAGGGCAAAACCTTGTCTACTGAGCCACAGTGCAGGGCAGTCCAATTGCTCATCCCAGAAAGAGTCTAGAGTAGTTAATTTTGAGCTTGCAAAGGCTTTTAACTACTCAAGATAATTTTTAGAGCTATGACATGAACCCTAAAATACATGTTCCCTGGAGGGTGGAGACCAAGAGAAAGTACTGCCACGTGGTTACAAGCTCAAGCCCCCAAGGACATAAAACAAGATGGATACCTCATCCAGTTTCTTGTTTGTTTCAGGGACCCCTGCAGAAAAGTTCATTACTGGCCAGATTGCTGGGCCATCTTGAGCAGCAAGCTTATGGGGTCCTATGCCCATGTTTTATCCTAAGGTACCCCTCAACATAGAAAAACAAATTCATAGCACAAAATACACCAGATTCATTATGGCTTAAGACTAGCCTCAGAATTCTTTTTTGCATTAATCAAAACTTTACAGAGGACATAAACCGTGATTTTTACCATTCACTCAAGCAGTTTGCACAGAGAGAGAAGCCAGAAATCTGACTGGTAAGAAATTCTTACCCTTTTGCTGGCATGCCAGGCTTCTGGGTTCCGTTTCCCTGAGTGGCCCTAGTGACCCAGTTCACTATACCATAACCCTGGGGGCCAAGCTGCAACACAAAAGAAAACATTTTTCTTTTTCTTTTAATGCACTTCAGTGCATTGTTTTTCATTTGGAACATTCCATTGTAAGTTATCTTTAGTAAGATTTTGACATTTCTGCCAGACTTTGCTGCCTCCCAGGCCTAATGTATAAGCCAAAAGGAGCTCAGTTTTCCAGAAATTAAGAATCCCATTTTAACCTAAAATATTGGCTTTACTCTCAGATTCTCTTGATTAACTTAGACAATGATTCCTCCTACCTAGGTGTGCAAGAAAAATGAAACAAAAGGGTAGAACACAAAAGGCTCCATGAATTTTAAAAGCCAAATTTTATAACCCCTGCAATATTACTGCTTACTACCAGTTCTTTTCTGACCCAGTCAGATGTAAGAGACGTCTAACTGGATCCAAGCCAGTTAACTTCCAGATCAAATCCCATCCTGGACCTAGTCCAGTTTCTGTCATGACTTCCAAACCCAGTTTGGATCAGAAATTTGCTCAAAGAAACTCAGAGAGCTCAAAACACAAATCCCTGGAGCTCCAAAATCCAAGAGGGAGCTTACCCACAATTCCCAGCTGCTGTGAGAGATCAGTGGACACAAGTGGGTTCTTCAGTAGCCTGCATGTTCACTCAGCACTTCTGGGGGTGGCTAGAAGCTCCACTTCAGATCCTGCTTCTGACACCATCTGATAAAAGAAAAACTTCAGCCGAATTCAATTTAAAGGAGTTTAATATGTTTATTTGCAATTAAACTCCTTTAAATTGAAGTCAGCTGAAGTTTTTCTTTAATCAGTCCATAGACAAACTCAACCATTTGTCAACCAGAAAAATTTTAAATTTACCTATAGCCTGGAAGCCACGCTTCAGGTTGTCCTGCCTTTCTGGACCAAATCTTAATGCATTTCTTAAATGTATTTGATTGATGTCTCATGCCTCCCTAAAATGTATAAAACCAAACTGTGCCCTGACCATCTTGGGCACATGTTCTCAGGACCTCCTGAGGGCTGTGTCATGGGCCATGGTCACTCATATTTGGCTCAGCATTAACCTCTTCGAATATTTTAGAGTTTGACTCTTTTCGTCAACAAATTGACACTTTTCACTTTTTAACAAACATTTTCGCTTTTCCCCTCAACTCTCCCGCAACCTCATCTTCTGGAAACCACCATTCTATTCTCTACTTCTTGAGTTAAACTTTTTTAGATTTCACATATAAGTGAGATCATGCAATATTTGTCTTTCTGTGCATGGTTTATTTCTCTTGGCATAATGTCCTCTAGATTCATCCATATTGTCACAAATAACAGAATTTCCTTCTTTTTGAAGGCTGAATAGTATTTTATTGTGTACATGTACCCTGTTTTTCTCCATTCCTCCACTGATGGACACTTAGGTTGATTCCATGTTTTGGCTATTGTGACTAATGCTGCAATGAAAATGAGAGTGCAAATGTCTCTTTGACATGCCGATTTCAATTCCTTTGGCTATATACTTAGAAGTGGGATTGCTGGATTTAAGTGCCCTCTTAATTGCTGTCCACCATGAATTAAGATCTCCATTATTTCTACAACACCCTTAGGCATGAAATTCTCTGCACTATTTTCCTAATTGAGTCAGTTTCCTTGGGCAGGACTACAGAGCTTTGTCCTTAATAAAGGCTACTGCTCTCCTATGGCAGGAACTCTGCAGACTGCACAGGAGCTTGGGTGTAGATAATAGCTTCCTTATCCTGGTGACATCCCTGCTCTATTGGATGCTGGACAGAGGGAGAATGATAATCTCCAGCCTTCTTAGCTTGCCTTCTCCTTGTGGAACCTCTGCCCTGGGAATGACAGGGGAGGGACCTGGAGCCCCAGTATTCTCAATCTGCTGGTTCTGAAATAGTATTTCCACCCTATGAGTAGGGTATAAAATGGGAGCCTCAGCCCTTTGGGCTATGTATGATCAGAACTTCTGTATGAAAGAGTTTATGCAGGAGGTCGTGTATGATAAGAACAAAGCTTCTCATCATAGGGGAAGTGAGAAACAGCAGCAGCCTGCATTCCCAGGGTGAAGCTGTAGCCCTATTCTGGGACACAGGAGGGAGAGGGATCCCCTGTGTCATATTCTTGGGCTTCACTGCCTGAAGTTGAGTGCCCAGAGTAGTGTTTCCATAAGTCAGAGCTTAGAGAGGGGAGGGAGGAAGCAGTCATGGCTCAGAGGACACTGTTAAAGTCAACTAAATATGGCCTGAGGAGGACTCTGTACTTCTGTATTTGAGTCCTTGTGAACAAACTGCAACCTAGTTTAGTAGGCAGACAAGATTGAAAACCTAACTTAGGAGTATGCACCTGGAGCAATAGCTGAGTCTTGGCCAATCCCAGTGGCTGTACTTCGACCATTTATACACTGCTGAATGTTCAAGCTGTGTTCAAATAAGGCAAACACAAACTTGGAACCAATCCAGTCGTTCTGTACCTCACTTCCAATTTCTGTACATTATTTCCCCTTTTTGTCTATAAATATTCTTCCACTACATGGCTGTGCTGGAGTCTCTGTGAATTTGCTCTAATTCTTTGGGCTGCCCAATTTGAGAATCATTCATTGCTCAATTAAACTCCTTTAAATTTAATTCGGCTAAAGCTTTTCTTTTATCAATACAGACTATGCTGTTACCAAGGATTTAGTAAATTTTCTGGAATAAATATTTCTTCGTTTTCTGTATGCCCTCAGAACAATGTGCAGAAACTTAAAAAAAACTATTTTCTTTAACTTCTTTTTTAGTAAAACGATTGTTATGCTTAGTAGGCTGCTGTGCTTCTCACTTCTTCTTTCTGGAAATCTGTTAGCAATCACTGTCAATAGATTCTTGACAAAGATACCAAGGGAATTTAATGGGGGAAAGGATAATTGTTTCAACAGTTGGTGCTGGAACAACTGGATATTTATATGCTAAAAAATTACCCTTGTTTCTTACCTCACACCATAAAGAAAAATTGATTCAAAATAGATAAAGACCTTAAGGTAAGAGTCAACAGCATAAAACTTCTAGAAGACATCAGAGAAAATCCAAGGAGTCACAAGTTAGATAAAGTTTTCATAATTAGGCTTTCTGGATACCCAGAGGAGGGTCCATATGGCATTGTTCTGGATTCCATTGTAACTTCAAGGGAAACTTTCACAACGTCTGGAGCCCTTGATATCCTGCAAATGAAGGAGGAGGATGTCCTCAAGTTTCTTGCAGCAGGGACCCAATTAGGTGGCATCAACCTCGACTTCCAAATGGAACAGTACACCTATAAAAGGAAAAGTGACAGCATCTGCTTCCTAAATCTGAACAGGACCTGGGAGAAGCTTCTTCTGGCAGCTGGCGCCATTGTTGCCATTGAAAACTGTGCTGATGTCAGTGTCACGCCCTCCAGAATACTGGCCAGTGGGCTGTGCTGAAGTTTGCTGCTGCCACTGGAGTCACTCCTATTGCTGGCTGTTTCATTGTTTCACTCTTGAAACTTTCACTAACCAGATCCAGGCAGCCTTCTGGGAGCCATGGCTCTTGGCAATTACTGATCCCAGAGCTGACCACCAGCCTCTCACAGAGGTGTCTTATGCTAACCTGCCTACCATTGCTTTGGGTCACACAGATTCTCCTCTGCGCTGTGGACATTGCCATCCCCTGCAACAACAAGGGCACTCACTCAGTGGGTCTGATGTGGAAGATGCCAGCCTGGAAGTTCTGCATATGCATGGCACCATCTCCTGTGAACACCCATAGGAGGTCGTGCCTGATCTCTATGTCTACAGAGATCCCAAGGAGATTAGAAAGAAAGAGCAGGCTGCTGCTAAAAAAGCTGAGGCTAAGGAGGAATTTCAGGGTGAAGGGACTGCCCTGGCTCCTGAGTGCACTGCTACTCAGCCTGAGGTTGCATCCTGCTTTGAAGGTGTGCAGGTCACACAGGTGCCCCCTGTGTCTGTTCAGCAGGTCCCTACTGAAGACTAGAGCACTCAGCCTGCCATGGAAGACTGGTCCACAGCTCCCACTGCTTGGGCCACTGAATGGGTATGAAAAACCACTGAGTGGTCGGTCTTAAGCCATTTTCCACAGGCTCCTAAGCAAAATGGAAATAAGGTTGTTGGAAAATAAACATCAGTTCTTAAAAAAAAAAAAAAGCTTTTTATAATTAGGACATAAAAGTACAAAGTATAAAATAAAAAAAATTGGATTTCATCAAAAGTAAAAACTCTTGGTCCTCAAAAGAAATTTAAGGATATGAAAAGGTAAGCCACAGACTAACAAAATATTTTCAGATACAGAATTTGTATCTGAAATATATAAATAACTCACACAATTCAATAATAAGACAAATAATCCAAATAAAAATGGGCAAAAGATTTAAACAGAAACTTAATCAAATAAGATATAGAGAAGGAAAATAAGCACATAAGATAGATGTTCAACATTGTTGTTTATAAAGGAAATGTAAATCAAAACCACAATGAGATATCACTACACACTCATAAATATGGTTCTAATTAAAAAGGCCAATCATACCTAGTGTTGATGAGGAAGCAGAGCAATTGGAATGATCATACACTGTGGGAACATAACCTGGAACACCACTGGAAAACTGTCAGTTTTTTAAAAACAAACCTGGCTGGGCACAGTGGCTCATGCCTGTAATCCTAGCAATTTGGGAGGCTTAGGCAGGTGGATTACCTGAGGTTGGGAGTTCAAGACCAGCCTGACCAACATGGTGAAACCCCATCACTACTAAAAATACAAAAATTAGCTGGGCATGGTGGTGCATGCCTGTAATTCCAGCTACTCGGGAGGCGGAGGTAGGAGAATTGCTTGAATCCAGGAGGCAGAGGTTGTAGTGAGCCAAGATCGCACCATGGTACTCATGCACTCATAGCCTGGGCAACAAGAGCAGAAACTCCAAAAAACAAACAAACAAACAAACAAAACCCATAAACCTGTTCTACTATGCTGCCATTTCAATCTTAGGTATTGCCTAAGAGAAATGAAAGCATGTGCCCACACAAAGACTTGTACATAATCTTCATAGCAGCTTTACTCTTAATAGCCCATAACTGGACAGAACCCAAATGTCCATCAACAGGTAAAGGAATAAATAACTGGTGGAGGACCAATACAAAGATGTACCACTCAGAAACAAAAAGAAATAAACTATTGATAAAGACAAATGAATGAGTGTCGTAAGTATTATGCTAGGTAAAAGAAAGCAGAAACAAATGCCTATAGACTCTATAATTCCATTTATATAAAATTCTGAAAAAGGCAAAACTAGGTTAGTGCAAAAGTAATTGCAGTTTCAGATTATAAATTTTAAATCATTATAGCTAGGCTCAAACACATCTTTATTAATCAAAATAGGAATCATTACAATCAACGCATTTTTGCCAACGATAAGTAAGTTTTTTTATTCCTGTAGCACAAAAATCCTTGCTTCAGGATTCGACAAACTCTTGGAAAGCATTTTCTGCATCCTGCTGGTTGTAGAAGCGTTTTCCCTGCAAAAAGTTGTCGAGATGCTTGAAGAAGTGGTGGTTGGTGAGAAGTCAGGTGAATATGGCAGATGAGGCAAAACTTTGTAGCCCAATTCATTCAACTTTTCAAGCATAGGTTGTGCAACATGCAGTCAGGCATTGTCATGGACTCAAATAAGAAAATTGCTTGAATCTGCCATTCGTCTAACATCATTTCCATGGTCTAAAATGAATGGTAAGTGGTAAGTCATTAGCAAAAAAACATAAAGTGAGAAATGCATATTAAAATGATTTATAACATAACCACATTTATTTAAGAATGTATTCCAATATCAAACGGCAAATTCCAATAATGCAAAAACTACAATTACTTAATATAATAATAGAAAGTATGTCACTGGTTGCCAAGAGCCAGGTGCTGGTAGAGGGAGGTGACTGTAAAGAGGTTGCAAGGGGATTTTTAGGGGCCATGGATATGTTCTATGTCAAGATTATTGTGATAGTCCTACAACTGCATATATTTATCAAAACTCATCAGATTGCTCACCTAGAATTAATTGATTTCATTTTGCATGTAAATTATTTTTGATGCATTTAAGTTTCCTCCATGTCTTTTTGTGACTTGATAGCTTCTTTTTATTACTAAATAATGTTCCTTTGTCCAGTTATACCACAGTTTGTTTATCCATTTGTTATTTGAAGAACATCTTGACTGTTTACAGTTTTTGGCAATTATTAGTAAAGCTGCTATAAACATACTTTCATGGGCGTCCATGTGAAGAGACCACCAAACAGGCTTTGTGTGAGCAATAAAGCTTTTAATCACCTGGGTGCAGGCGAGCTGAGTCTGAAAAGAGAGTCAGTGAAGAGAGATAGGGATGTGGCCGTTTTATAAGATTTGGGTAGGTAAAGGAAAATTACAGTCAAAGGGGGGTTGTTCTCTGGCAGGCAGGAGTGGGGGTCACAAGGTGCTCAGTAGGGGAGCTTTTGAGCCAGGATGAGCCAGGAGAAGGAATTTCACAAGACAATGTCATCAGTTAAGGCAGGAACAGGCCATTTTCACTTCTTTTGTGGTGGAATGTCATCAGTTAAGGCAGGAACTGGCCATCTGGATGTGTACGTGCAGGTCACAGGGGATATGATGGCTTAGCTTGGGCTCAGAGGCCTGACATTCCTGTCTTCTTATATTAATAAGAAAAATAAAACAAAATAGTGGTAAAGTGTTGGGATGGCGAAAATTTTGGGGGATAGTATGGAGAGACAGTGGGCGATGTTTCTTAGGGCTGCTTCAAGCGGGATTAGGGGTGGCGTGGGAACCTAGAGTGGGAGAGATTAAGCTGAAGGAAGATTTTGTGGTAAGGGGTGATATTGTGGGGTTGTTAGAAGAAACATTTGTCGTGTAGAATTATTGGTGATGGCCTGGATACAGTTTTGTATGAATTGAAAAACTAAATGGAATAACAGAAGGAGAAAAACAGGTATAAAAGGTCTAAGAATTGGGACCACCCAGGACATCTGATTAGAGAGTGCCTAAGGAGATTCAGCATAGTCCTGCCAGCAAAGATTATTTATTTACTTCAAGAGTTAAGAGTGGCAGTTTGGGGATAGCACCAGGAGATATCAGCTGTGATGGCTTGGAGAAACAGCGTAAACCAGCAGTGTAAACAAGAGCAGGGCATGTATGAGTAGTTGAGAACGGTGAATAGGAGTATGACTAGACAGAAGATAGTAGGGATGACAAGTTTTTTTGGGGCACAGTCTAAGTTGGTCTGGTGTCTGGAATGAGACTGGGGCCTAATAAAAAGGAGTGTCTATACAGGAGCTCAAATGGGCAGTACCTTGTAGCATTCTGAGGACAGGTCTGACTTCTGAGAAGGGAAAGTGGTAAAAGTATTGTCCAGTCCTTTTTAAGTTGGTGGCTGAGCTTGGGAAGGTGTGTTTTTAAAAGACCTTTAGTCCGTTCTACTTTTCCTGAAGACGGAGGACCATAAGGAATATAAAGGTTTCACTGAATACTAAGAGCCTGAAAAACTGCTTGGCTGATTTGACTAATAAAGGCTGGTCTGTTATCAGACTGTATAGAGGTGGGAAGGCTAAACTGAGGAATTATGTCTGACAGAAGGGAAGAAATGACTGTGGTGGCCTTCTCAGACCCTGTAGGAAAGGCCTGTACCTGTCCAGTGAAAGTGTCTACCTAGACTAAGAGGTATTTTAGTTATCTGACTCAGGGCATGTTGAGTAAAGCTAATTTGCCAGTCCTGGGTGGGGGCAAATCCTTGAGCTTGATGTGTAGGGAAGGGAGGGGGCCTGAATAATCCCTGAGGAGTAGTAGAATAGCAGATGGAACACTGAGAAGTTATTTCCTTGAGGATAGATTTCTACGGTGGAAAGGAAATGAGAGGTTCTAAGAGGCGGGCTAGTGACTTGTACTATAGCATAGCCTGCCTTTGCTGATGTGTGGCGATTAGGCCTGGTGGAACTGCCATCAATAAATAAAGCGTGATCAGGGTGAGGAACAGGAAAGAAGGAAATATGGGGAAATGGGGTGAATGTCAGGTGGATCAGAGAGATACAGTCATGGGGGTCAGGTGTGGTAGCAGGAATAATGTGGGAGGCCAGATTGAAGTCTGGGCCAGGAACAATGGTAATTGTGGGACTTAATAAAGAGTGAGTACAGCTGAAGGAGCCGGGGAGCAGAAAGTATATGCGTCAGGTATGAGGAAGAAAATAGATTTTGGAAGTTATGAGAAATGTAGAGAGTGAGTTGAGCATAGTTTGTGATTTTTAGGGCCTCTAAAAGTATTAAAACAGCAGCAGCCGCTGCAGGCAGACATGAGGGCTAGGCTAAAACAGTAAGGTCAAGTTGTTTGCACAGAAAGGCTACAGGGTGCGGTCCTGGCTCTTGTGTAAGATTTCTGACCACACTAACCATGCCTAGGAAGGAAAGGAGTTGTTGTTTTGTAAGGGATTGCGGTTTGAGAGATTAATCAGACATGATCAGCAGGGAAAGCACGTGTGTTTTTATGAGAATTATGCCAAGATAGGTAACAGATGAGGATGAAATTTGGGCTTGACTGAAGTAATGGGGGCTGTCTGTGAAGCCGTGCGGCAGTACAGCCCAGGTAATTTGCTGAACCTGATGGGTGTCAGGGTCAGTCCAAGTGAAAACGAAGAGAGGCTGGGATGATGGGTGCAAAGGAATAGTAAAGAAAGCATGTTTGACATCCAGAACAGAATAATGGATTGTGGATGGAGGTATTGAGGATAGGAGAGTATATGGGTTTGGCACCATGGGGTGGATAGGCAAAACAATTTGGTCGATAAGGCATAGATCCTGAACTAACTTGTAAGGCTTGTCTGGTTTTAGGACAGGTAAAATGGGGGAATTGTAAGGAGAGTTTATAGGCTTTAAAAGGCCATGCTATAGCAGGTGAGTGATAACAGGCTTTAATCCTTTCAAAGCATGCTGTGGGATGGGATATTGGCATTGAGCAGGGTAAGGGTGATTAGGTTTTAATCAGATGGTAAGGGGTGCATGATCGGTCGCCAAGGAGGGAGGAGAGGTATCTTATACTTGTGGGTTAAGGTGGGGGAATACAAGAGGAGGATGCAAAGGAGGCTTTGGATTGGGAAGAAGGGCAGCAATGAGATGCAGCTGTAATCCAGGAATAGTCAGGGAAGCAGATAATTTAGTTAAAGTGTCTCGGCCTAATAAGGGAACTGGGCAGGTGGGGATAACTAAAAAGGAGTGCTTAAAAGAGTATTGTCTAAATTGGCACCAGAGTTGGGGAGTTTTAAGAGGTTTAGAAGCCTGGCTGTTAATACCCACAACAGTTATGGAGGCAAGGGAAACAGGCCCTTGAAAATAAGGTAATGTGGAGTGGGTAGCCTCCGTATTGATTAAGAAGGGGACGGACTTACCTTCCACTGTGAGAGTTACCTGAAGCTTGGCATCCGTGATGGTCTAGGGGGCTTCCGAGGCGATCGAGCAGCGTCAGTCTTCAGCCGCTAAGCCAAGAAGATCTGGGAAGGAGTCTGAGAGCCTTGGGCCAGAGTTCCAGGGGCTCTGGGAGTGGCGTGGCTGCCAGGTGAGTTGGACAGTCCGATTTCCAGTGGGGTCCTGCACAGATGGGATGCAGCTTAGGAGGAATCCTGGGCTGCAGGCATTCCTTGGCCTGGTGGCCAGATTTCTGGCACTTGTAGCAAGCTCCTGGGGGAGGAGGTTCTGGAGGAACACCTGGCTGCTGTGGTTCAGGCATTTGGAAGTTCTTGTGTGCTGGAGATGTGGCTGGGGTTTGTCTCACAGTGGAGACAAGGAATTGCAACTTGTTTCTATTATTGTACACCTTGAAGCTGAGGTTAACTAAATCCTGTTGTGGGGTTTGAGGGCCGGAATTTAATTTTTGGAGTTTTATTTAATGTCAGGAGCAGATTGGGTAATGTATTTTGAGAATAAGATGGCCTTTTGACCTTTTAGAGTCTAGGACTGTAAAGTGTCTCAGGGTTGTTGCCAAACAAGTCATGAACTGGGCTGGATTTTTATATTTGATGAAAAAGAGCCTAAACGCTATCTGATTTGGGATAAAGAAAAAGGAACATTAACCTTGACTATGCCTTTAGCTCCAGCCACCTTTTTAAGAGTAAATTGCTGGGCAGGTGGGGAAGGGCTAGTCATGGAACGAAACTGTAAGCCAGACCAGGTGTGAAGAGGGGAGGGGATAAAAGGATTATAGGGTGGAGAAGCAGAGGCTGAGGAAGAATTGGGACCTAGCTTGGCCTGGTGAGGAGCAGCCTGGGGAGGAGGGGAGAGGTCAGATGGGTCTGTAGAAAGGAAGATTAGAAAGACTCAGCGACGCTTGGGGTTGGGACTGAGGGGACAGGTGGGAGGGAAAGAAGGAAGATTTGGGACGAGTTGCACTGGGAACAGAGACTAGAGAGGGACTGATATGTAAAGGAATGCCTGGACATCAGGCACCATAGACCATTTGTCCATTTTATGACAAGAATTATTTAGATCTTGTAGGATGGAAAAGTTGAAAGTGCCATTTTCTGGCTATTTGGAACTACTGTCAAGTTCGTATTGGGGTCAAGCGGCATTGCAGAAGAAAATAAGACTCTTAGATTTTAGGTCAGGTGAGAGTTGAAGAGGTTTTAAGTTCTTAAGAACACAGGCTAAGGGAGAAGAAGGAGAAATGGAAGATGGAAGCTTGCCCATAGTGAAGGAGGCAAGCCCAGAGAAAAGAGTAGAGACACGGAGAAGGGGTGGGGGGTTCTTGCCCTCCAGAAAAGCAGAGAAGGGGTTGGGGCACAGAGATATGAGGTCAGGGCACAGAAATAAGGGATTGGGGCACAGAGATATAAGAGGTTGGGGTGTGGAAATAAGGGATCGGGGCACAGAGATATAAGAGGTTGGCACATGGAAATAAGGGATTGGGGCGCAGAGATATAAGAGGTTGGGGCACAGATATATGAGGTTGGGGTACTGGCCCCTCCTCCAGAAAAGCGGGACTTGCTGCTAAGGGTGAAGAAGGGGTTGGGGGTTTCTTGCCCCCCAGAAAGGTGGAGAAGGGGTAGAGACATGGAGAGAAGGGGTTGGGGTACTTTCGCCTCCCCCAGAAAAGCGGGACTTGCCGCTAAGGGTGAAGGACCAAGGCAGGCGTCCCTGTGTGGTCTGACACCTCTGAAACTTGGGTGAATGATCAGAGAGGCGTCCCTGCAATGATTAAACACCAAGGGAAGGCTGCCTTCCCAGTCCGTGACTGGCGCCGGAGTTTTGGATCCACGGATAAAATGTGTCTCCTTTATCTCTACCAGAAAATGAAAGAAATTGAAATTAAGAGAAGGGAGAGATTGAAGAGTGGAAAGGAGAAAGTGGTTGAGGGATAGTGAGAGACGTTGGAGAAGAGAGTAAGAAGAGGCTGCTTACCTGATTTGAAATTGGTGAGATGTTTCTTGGGCTGGTTGGTCTGAGGACCTGAGGCCGTAGGTGGATCTTTCTCAGGGAGCAAAGAGCCGGAGGACAGGGGATTGATCTCCCAAGGGAGGTCCCCCGATGCGAGTCATGGCACCAAATTTCATGCGCGCCTGTGTGAAGAGACCACCAAACAGGCTTTATGTGAGCAATAAAGCTTTTAATCACCTGGGTGCAGGCGGGCTGAGTCCGAAAAGAGTCAGTGAAGAGAGATAGGGGTGGGGCCATTTTATAAGATTTGGGTAGGTAAAGGAAAATTACAGTCAAAGGGCGGTTGTTTTCTGGCGGGCAGGAGTGGGGGGTCACAAGGTGCTCAGTAGGGGACCTTTTGAGCCAGGATGAGCCAGGAGAAGGAATTTCACAAGACAATGTCATCAGTTAAGGCAGGAACAGGCCATTTTCACTTCTTTTGTGGTGGAATGTCATCAGTTAAGGCAGGAACCGGCCATCTGGTTGTGTACGTGCAGATCACAGGGGATATGATGGCTTAGCTTGGGCTCAGAAGCCTGACACATACCTGTGCAAATTTTTGTGTGGCCATAAATTTTCAGCTTAATTGTGTAAATATCAAGGAGCATGATTCCTGGATTGTATGGAAAGACTATGTTTGGCTTTGTAGAAACTGCCAAACTGTCGTCCAAAGTTTTCATGCCTTTATACAGTCCCATTGGCAATGAATGAGAATTCCTGCTGCTCCACATCCTTGCCAGCATTTGATGTTGTCAGTGTTTGGGATTTTAGCCATTCTATTAAGCATGTAGTAATATCTCATTTTAATTTGTAATTTTCTTATTAAAAAGTCATGTGAACATCTTTTCACATGCTCATTTGCTATCTGTATGTCTTCTTCAGTGAGGTGTCTGTTCAAATATTCTGCCCATTTTCAAATTGGGTTGTTTGTTTTTTTATTATTAAGTTTTAAGATTTTTTTGCATATTTTGGATACAAGTCCTTTATCAAATATGTGTTTTGCTAATATTTATTTCCAGTCCGTGGCTTGTTTTCTCATTCTCATGACAGTGTTTTTCACAATGTAGAAGTTTTTTATTTTAATAAGGTCCAACTTATTAATTTTTTCTTCTATACATTGTACTTTTGATGTTTTACCTAAAAATCCATCAGCAAATCCAAGGTCCTCTAGATTTTATCCTGTTATCATCTAGAAGTTTTATAGCTTTTGCATTTAACATTTAGGTCTATGTTGGATTCAGTTGCTACCATTTCGTTGAGGATTTCTATATCTCAGTTTTTTTCCTTTCTTGTAATCATTTACCTGGCTTTGGCATATGGGTAATATTGGCCTTATAGAATGAGTTTCCTCTCTGCTTACATTATCCATCTAGCTGTTCTTGCAGGTTGTCTACTTTTTTGCATTAGAGACCTTCACATACTAGTTATATTTAAATTCCCTATTTGATATTTAAAAATCTATGTCATATCTGAGTCTGATTCTGATGCTTGCCTTTTCTTTTCAGATTGTTTTTTCTTACCTTCTATCATGACTTGTAATTTTTTTATGAAAGGCAGCTATAATGTACTGGGTAATAGGAACTGAGGTCACTAGGCTTTTAATGTGAGGTTCTATGTTAGCCTGGCTAGGAGCTGACCATGTTTAATGTTTGCTGTGGCTATGGGTGCCAGAGGCTTCCGTTTCCTCTAGTTCACTTGTTTATTTTGCTCCTCTGTTGTCTTTGGATTTCCTATGAACTCCTTAAACAGAGTCTGTGTCTTACAGTTCTCTCAGTTGTAATCCACTGTCATGTTATAATCCATAATAGAGTCCTGTGGATGTGGTGTTAAGATGCTGGGGCAGGGAAGTGTTCCATAATCTTATGATTAAATCTCAATATTTTAGTGGGCCCGAATCCCTGGGCTTGGCCTTCAGAAGTCTTTCTTAACCATTTTCCATCTCCTTTGTGATACAAGAAAACTGGGAGGTGGAGGTGAAGATGGAGGCTAGGATTGTCTAATTGTCCTTTCCTCAGGTCAGATAAGGCTATAGTAAAGTTGTTTCAAAGAACTACTTTGGTGAACACTCTGTGTGTATTTCAAAATGGCTACCTTTAATAGGGGCATATTTCAAAAAGGTTACTTTCCCCTCCTTCCTGAAACAGGAAGGGATTTTTCTCTGATCAAAGAACATGGTGCGATTCCTGGAGGTAAAACCCACAAAAGTCAGGGGCTTCACTAAGATTGGAACCCCAGGAGCTTTTAACTCTTAAGCTAGACCACACTCAGCCTCCTGGAATTTGTCAAAATTACCATTTAATATTTTCATTAGTTACTGACCACAGCAGCTTCTGCTCCTGGTAAACTGAACTTGGCTGTGATTTTGTTTGTCTTTATAGTTTCGTGAAGGTAGCTTGCCTTGTGATCTCAATTCTCTGACAGATCTAAGAAAAGTCATTGATTTTCAGTTTGTTCAGCTTTTCTCTTATTGTGAGAATGGGAGTGATGACTCCCAAGCACTTTACACATTGAAACTGAAACAGGAAGTTGCGCGCGCTTGCTTTCTTTTCTTTTCTTTTCTTTTCTTTCTTTCTCTTTCTTCTTTCTCTCTTTCCTCTTCTCCCTTCTTTTCCTTTCTTATTCTTCCTTCTTTCTGAAGCAAATATAGCAAACTACTAACGTCTATTCAATCTCAATGATTCATATTCTTCTAAATTCAGGCAAGAGGCAATGGTAGTGGCATTCTTTGGAAGGCAATCTGTGTTCATTGAGAAGTGAATTTACATTCCAGTCTTACTTTACAACCACTGAGATAAAATGGGCTTCAATTTTTATAACAATATCTACTCAGCCAAATGAGCAAGAGAGCACACAGGCCTCCAGAGCTCATTACTGGTTTTTTGGAGCCTTAAAAAAGTATTTTAAGGCATTTTATTATCTAATACTGAAGTGTCTTTGATGGGAAGATAGTTCTTCGAAAGCCATTCCCTGTGTGTCCTATTCACCTGCCTGCCTTCCAGGAAGCAGTCAATAAGATTAATGAGAGTTTTCAATGAGTTAGACTTGGAGAAAAAAGCCCCCAGTTAACTAATCGTGTCTACATAGTGTTCAAATTGAAGTACCCTATTAAACCAAAACACCCAGATTTTTAAGTTAAGATTTTTCTTATCACTATTAAGTCATTATTATGATAATAGTGACAATAACTAAGTACTTTGGCCTCTTCAGCATGTAATTCTAATAATGTTTAGTTTTATGAATAAATGGTTTAACCACACCTACTGCTAAAATTTTTATTTTATCTTATTCATAAGGAAAATGTATGCTTTATTAGCGATTTACATCCTGCTAGGATCCTGTAGACTAACTTTGCATTCATAATATTTGTTTTTTCTTCACATAGTACACCCCAGATAGTTTGTCATAAGCTTAGATTTCCCTAAAAATAAGTTACCTTCCAGCTATAGCTGCTTCTGAATGTTAGATTTCTCTCCTTGCAGTGGCCAGATTTTGCCATATGCCCTTCTGCTGGAGGTGGGATAGGATTTGGTGCCCGTGTTAGTTTTCTAGAGCTTCCATAACAAAGTGCCACAGACTGACTGGCTTAAACAACAGACATTTATTTTCTCAAAATTCTGAAAGCTATGTGTCCAAGATGAAGGTGTCAGCAGGGTTGGTTTCTGCTGAGGCCTCTCTCCTTGGCTCGCAGATGACCATCTTCCCCCTGTGTCTTCACTTGGTCTTCTCTCTGTGTGTTTGTGTCCTAATCTCCTCTCCTTATAAGGATACCTGTCATATTGGAATTGGGCTCATTCTAATGATCTCGTTTTAACTTAAAGACCCAATCTCCAAATATAGTCACATTCTGAAATACTGGGGGTTAGGACTTCAACATACAAATTGTGAGTACGGAGACACAATTCAGCCCATAAGGGTGCTGGAGGCAGTGAAGAGTGGAAAAGAACATTTTTTTGAAACCACTTTGTATTTGAGGCAATTTGCAAACATTATGTCATCCTCACAAAGCCTTATGAGGTAGGAGTTATTATTTCTGATTTACAGATGAGGAATCAGAAACACAGAGACAGGCAGTAACAAAGTGGAAGAGTCAAGATGAACACCTGGGTCTGATTGGCTTCAAAGTCCGTGTTCTGTCCACCAGCATATCCTTCATCTCTGCTGTATCTAAAACTCTTTACTCCTCTGGGCCTTGTCTTTTACAACCTTCTCCACTGAATGACTTGTACTGTTGGCTTCGCTGCCCACTCCCCAAACCAAATCATCAACCAGTAGATTTGGGGAAATGAAGATGGTCCATTGCCATCAGAACTGGTAATGGTCCGTGATATGGTTTGGTATGTCCCCACCCAAATCTCATCTTGAATGATAATCCCCATAATCCCCGTGTGTCTAGGGAGAGACGTGGAGGGAGGTGATTGGATCGTGGGGGCATCTTCCCCCATGCTGTTCTCGTGATAGTAAGTTCTCACGAGATCTGATGGTTTTACAAGGCAGTTTTCCCTGCTCTTGCTTGCTCTTCTCTCACCTGCTGCCATGTAAGACATGCCTCTTCCCCTTCCACTATGATTATAAGTTTCCTGAGGCCTCCCCAGCCATCTGGAACTGTGAGTCAATTAAAACTCTTTTCTTTGTAAATTACCCAGTCTCAGGTAGGTCTTTATAGCACTGTGAGAACAGACTAACACAGCCCTTGTCCTAGAGTAACCTGAAGACTCACCCCTTCCTTCCTGCCTCTGGGTCAGCACAAACTCAGTAACCTGAGTAGCACATCTGCTTGGGCAGTTTCCCTTGATGGATCTTCTCAGTCTGGGGTGCTCCAGATATCACTTAAAGCAAACCAATCCTCAGGAATCTGGTGCCATGTTCAGATGCAGTTGCTGTGGGGATACCTGTTTTCCTTAGGCACTGTGTCCTAGAATCTCTCTTCTAAATTAGGAACATTTTCTCAGCTAGGACTCATGGTAAAATAATCTCTTAGCACAGGCCTATCCAGGGCTAAAAACATTGATGAAACATTTGTGTTGCTTCTTTTGAAACCTACAAATAGGATCAGCCTTGCATGTAGGCAGAGGAGACAGCTGCCCGTGGGATGGTTTCAGGACACCCAGGAAAATATCCTGGGTTAAAGAACTTTGTCTCCCACTCAATGCCACTCTTGTGTTTTGTGGGTTCAGTTTGCTTTTTAATTGCCTAGATTTTTCACTCTATTATTGTGAGATAAATTATTTTTGTATTATTGAGCAATTAACTCATATTCCATTTACAATTCTCAGACTAAATCCCAAGCAACTGCTTCCTCAAATTTTCCACATTTGCAAATGAGTTAGGTTGATTTGCACAGGGTTTAGAGCTAATCCAACCATTTGATTAATACCGATGCTGATACAAGGGCCAAAAGAGAGTCACTGAACTTCGGTTTTCAGCTCTGCCAGGCAAAGACACACATATTATTTCACATATCTATTTATGCAGGCTGTCCTCCCAGGTTGATCTGCTTCCATTTAAGGTAATTTCTCAGTATTTGCACTGCAGAGTAAATATAAATGTATAAAAGCTTGGGTATTTGCCATTATACAAAATAAAAATATAAGTATAGACAGAAATTATTAGAACTGGAAAGGGATTTAGAAATCATTTATTTCAACCTGATTTTATGGCTGAGACAACTCAAGTTTAGTAAAATAAAGAAATTCATTTAAGGCTTCACAATTAGTTAATGGCAGAACTAGACATTCACTCCAAGTCCTGGCCTCTCACGACAGCACTATTTCCTACTATATACTGTGAATACTTACGTAAGTTCTTACATATGTTTGTTATAAGTTGTCCCTACCTCCTTTCCGAGTTGGATTTAGAAAAAAACATTGTTTTTTCAGGCTGAAAATAAGTTAGGAGAAAGCTATGTCTTATTCTTTAAAGATATTCAAGTAAGTTATGATTTATGCCAGCTTTAAAAGGAGGAAATGTGATATTTAAAATGGCATATGAAAATACCATCTATTTCCTAAGTTTTATTCCAATTTACAGTAAATATTTTTAAACCTCTGCGTGTAGTTCCTGTACTTCTATGATGTAGCTCTGAGTCTAAACTAACAGCTGAAAAAGAAAATACTAGGCAACAGATGCTATGCCAAAAGCAGGGTCATTTACAGAAAACGCCCTGAAACCTTCTGAGGATCACTGTCAAAGGCTATGGACCTAAAGTTAGATCTGTTTTGGTTCATGGGGTCACACCGACACAAGTAATGTTGCTGTTCTTCTGCCAGGTTGATCTAACCTTCAGATAGTCTACGTCATTCTTGGGAGCAGGTGCTTACTCGGATGCAGAAGACTTCTCAGATCCTGCCATCTGGGGTCTTGTTCATCACATTTGGAAATGATTCTTCCATCCCTTACACTTTATAGTAGCTATTATCTATGACTACCCTGCTCTATTGATGGCACGTGCTGTCTAGTACTTATTTGTGTTCCTGTTTTTTCTCTCTCATTAGATCAAAGATGACCATTTTCAGGTGTTCATGCCCATTACAGGACCCAAGGCAGTGCTTTAAGTGTAATATATGGCCCATAAATTAATTGCAAAAGAAAATACAATATATTTAATGTGTTTGAGAATTTAAAAGTTTAAGAGGAAAGGTGTATTTCTTATAGATGTGTATAAATGGTCATTTTTCTTATAATCACACTTTTCTGTCCAGTAGATGGATTTATCCATTGCTCTTGGACATTAACTTGTATTAGAGAATATAATTGACATGGAAGATGTCTGTGGGAATGCCTAAAATACTCATGCTTCTACTGTAGCAAAAGAAAGTTAGACTGGCCCAAATTTCTTAATTTACAGGTAAGGCAATCAAGATCTGGGAAATTATCTCTTGTCAAGGTTAAAAAGCAAGGTAATGGCAGATTTCTGTATTTGCTATAGTTGTCAAATGGGGATTTTTAAAAAAATGTATTTGTGAACTGTAAGAATGCATGCACCTGCATGCACTTCTGTTTTTTGTTTGTTTGTTTGTTTTTTGGCTCCATGCTTGACATTAACTTTTAGAAAATAATTTAAATTACAACTGGAGTACTTACAGTTCCTACATGAGAGTGCCATTACCTTAGCTTAACTTTGTGAAGACTGTGCTAGTACTAACAGGGATTAAATATTGATACAGATTATTTCGGTTGGGAAAGAAAGACAGCACAAAGGGATAGGCCTGGTATTCTAATTTCTCATGATACAGTGGAGTTTTTTGCTGGGGCACAGAGGGGGTCTCACTACATTGCCCAAGTTGGTCTCAAACTCCTGAGCTCAAGAAATTCTCCTGCCTTAGCCTCCCAAGTAGCTGGGACTACAGGTGCATGCAACTGTGCCCAGCTTATCTTCATTGCACTTTAACAGATTTCTTTCCCTTCTGGCTGGCTTTTATCCAGAGCCCGAATCCCCCATTACAGGACTGTCACCAGCTCACATTACTCTATGCGTGGTCATGGTCCTCAATGTAATACCTGACACTGGGCTTCCTCTCTCATGACCATAGCTCTCAAATGCTCCCTACCTCCTTTTCTTTCTTCCCAACTCTTTGCACCATACACTCTGAAGGCCATATTGCAGAAGCTTTAAAGATGTTGTAAACTCAAACCAACAAAACAAATTCTTTCCTTTTTCACAACTCAGAAAACCCATGGAGTATATACAAGATTAGTAAAATAATGTGCAATGCGTTCTGGTGTCTTCTCTTTTTAAAAAAAAATTGGTTGTGGGACAATTGCATATCCACATGCAAAGAAAAATGAAGTTATATCCTTATTCATATCATATACAACATTTAACTCAAAACAAATTATAGACCTAAATGTAACTGAAAACTATAAAACTTCTTGAAGAAAACATAAGAGTAAATCTTTGGGACGTTGAGTTGGGAAGAAATTTTTTTAGATAAATTTTCTTTAAAGAATTGATAAATTGAACAAAATCAAAATTAAAAATGTTTGTGCTTTGGCCGGGAGCGGTGGCTCGTGCCTGTAATCCCAGCACTTTGGGAGGCCGAGGCCGGCGTATCACGAGGTCAGGAGATTGAGACCATCGTGGCTAACACGGTGAAACCCCATCTCTACTAAAGATACAAAAAATTAGCTGGGCATGGTGGCGGGCGCCTGTAGTCCCAGCTACTCAGGAGGCTGAGGCAGGAGAATGGCATGAACCCCGGAGGCGGAGCTTGCAGTGAGCCGAGATCGCGCCACTGCACTCCAGCCTGGGAGGCAGAGCGAGACTTCGCCTCAAAAAAAAATAAATAAATAAAAATAAAAAAAATAAAATTGTGCTTCAAAAGATATCATCAATAAAATGAAAAGATATGGCTCAGACTGGAAGAAAATATTCGCTAATCATGTAGCTGTTAAATCAAATTTAGCCTAAAGCTGCCTCCTTCATATTTTAAGTTTGGCCTAAGGGTTTCTCTGTACCTCCTGAGCTATAGTGTATCGTAGCCTGAATGGAGTTGTATACAGACTGTAGCCACCACTTGTGCCAATCACTGAGTTTTGGCCAATCAAAGGTGGCCAACTGTTCAAACTGTGTTCAAATAAGGCAAAGACGGAGCTGTAACCAATCCAGCTGTTTCTGTACCTAACTTCTGTTTTCTGTACCTTGCTTTCCTTTCTCTGTCCATAAATCTTCTTCCACCATGTGTCTGTGCTGGAGTCTCTGAGCCTACCCTGGCTCAGGAGACTGTCCAATTCGCAAATCGTTCTTTGCCCAATTAAACTGTTAAATTTAATTTTGTTACATTTTTAAAAAACATATCTGATAAAGAAATATATCAGGGACTCTCATAATTCAATAATCAGATTAAGAACCCAATTACAAAATGCACAAAAGATTTGACCATATATGAATGGTCACTGAGCACGTGAAAATGTGCTCAACCACATCAGTCATGAGGGAAATTAGGACTACAATGAGATACCACTACATACACACCCACTAGAAAAACTGTAATCAGAAAGACTAACAATACCAACTGAAGGGTGTGAAGCAACTAAAACAATCATACATTGCGTGTGGGAATGTAAAATGGTACAACCACTTGGAAAATAATTTAGCAGTTCCTTAAAAAGTTAAATATAAGCTTTTCATATAACACAGCAATTCCACTCCTAAGGATATATTCAAGAGAACAGGAATATATTTCTACCCGAAGACTTATACACAGACGTTCATAGCGGCATTGTTTCTATTAACCTCAAACTGGAAACAATCCAAATGTCTGTCAGTTGGTGGTTGGATAACATAATGCAGTATATCCATACAATGGGCTATTCAGCAATAAAAAGAACATATTGATACACAGTTAACATGGATGGACCTCAAAAACACCAGTGAAAGAAGTGAAAGAAGCCATGCATGAAAGACTGCAAAATTGTATGTTTCTATTTATTTAAAATATCCAGGACTGGGTGCTGTGGCTCACGCCTGTAATCCAGCACTTTGGGAGGCCAAGGCAGGTTGGTCACTTTAGGTCCGGAGTTCAAGACCAGCCTGGCCAACATGCTGAAACCCCTGACTCTACTAAAAATACAAAAAATAGCCCAGCGTGCTGGCACATGCCTGTAATCCCAGCTACTTGGGAGGCTGAGGCAGGAGAATCGCTTGAACCTGGGAGGCAGAGTTTGCAGTAAGCCAAGATCGCACCAAAAAATAAAATAAAAATAAGATATCCAGAAAAGGCACACTTAAGGAGACAGAAAGCAAACCGGTGGTTGCCTATGGCTGAAATACGGAAGCAGAGATGAACTGCAAATGGGCAGGAGGAAACTTTTTGGGGTGTTGGAAATGTCCTAATACTGGATTGTGGTAATGGCTTTATAAGTAAATTTACTACAAATCACTGAATTGTACACTTACCATGGGTGATTGTTATGGTGTGGAAATTTTGCCTCAACAAAGCTGCTTTAAAAATTGAAAATGATGCAGGTCAAAACCTACTAAATTGATGTCTTGACTCACTAATGGCTCCATGAGCTGTTGTGGTAACATTGCCTAATTTTATAGTAAGGAAACTCTCCTAAGCTTCTCACTGGAAGTTCTTAAACTTAAGAAGTTAAAATTCTTAAACTTAAGATCCTTAAGCTCTCTTCACTTCTTGCCTTAACTGGAACTAAGATACCAGTTTTATCTGCCAATGTTATGTCCAGATCTCCTGCAAACATAGGCTCACATCCTTCCGTGAAGTTCCTACAGCAGGGGTTTTCCCTCCTCTTCCCCCTTCTCGCATCTAATTAATGGCAACATTCTCCAGTGGTACTTACTTAATCTTACTGGCTTCTCTTTACTTCTACTCCTCAGACTTATTGTCTCTTGCCTGGATTACTGAAACAACTTTTATTTGGTTGCTTTGAGTCTAATCTTCTTTACAAGAGACATGCCCTTCCAAAGCAAAATCTTTACATGCTAGTCCCTGTTTAAACATTTTAATGGCTTCCAGTGCCCACAGGATGAAGTCTTAACTCCTTAGCAAGGCAAACAGTGTCTGGCAGACAATGATTGATAAAATTTGTTGAAAGAGAAAATGAATGTGTCTCGTGTCATTGATTTTTCTTTTACTTTCATTCTATCTATTTGTAAGTATGGGTGTCTCCCCTACAAATAAAACTCTCCTCTAGAACAAGGATTTGTGTGTTTAAACTCATTTGTCTTCCCCAGCCCTCAGCACAATGTACTTCACACAGTGGGAATATGATGTGCATTTGTGAGTGGATACATGGAAGAGTACTTCTTGAAGAGCTGTGTTAGGACCCAAGAGTTGCTGGCTCTCCAGGATGCTCTTGGCTTTGGTGTAACCTGCAAAGCAAACAAGAGGCTCCTAGTACAATATGTAAACTCAATGAATGTTTTACATTCCTGAAATCTGCCTGGGGACTCATCATTCAGGCATTGTTTTGACTTAGGAGAGTTGATGAGCTCGGTTCTGGACTCCATTCAGCAGCCTCCTCTTGCCAGGCACTCCTAGAATCTTCCAGAGAGGAGGAGGAACACATGTAGCATTTATATTGAATGTAGAGATTTAACAGATACCATCCACATGTGTGGTAATAGTTTTTATCCCAAATGTCACTAGAAAGGCTTTGTCCATCTCATCAAGCCTGGAAAAATGACAAATTTGTGTTACAGAAAGTAGTAAAGGAAAACGTCTCGTTGTCCTTTCCTTTCTATCATCTTGAAAATAAACACTGTTGATGTACATCTTCTTGGTTCACTGCTAAAATAATGAAGCACCTTGATGAATTCCTCTGCTGCCTATGTCTAAAAGGATCATATTCCTTTTATTCTAAAAGTTTGGCAGAGGCATTTTTCAAAAGATGAGCTGGATAACTATTTCTTACACAAAGCTCTTACTTAAAAGAAAAAAAATTACCATTACATTCAGCCAAATTAAGGCTGCCTTCTGTTAGGAAAGAATAGAATTCTCATAAAAAACTTTATATGTGATCATTTTGACTTTTATCTTGGCCTTCAAAGTAATAGATTTAATTAGATCATGTTCTTCAGAAAGAAAAAGAGTAAGATAAAATAGCTGGGACTTGTGAAGAACAAAAATTTTCATTGAACTACTCAGACAGAATCATTTCTAAATGTTATCTTTTGGGTTACATTTTAAAATGGTCTTAATATTTTTATAGCTGTTTCCCTGTATACCCTGTTCTTGCTACCTCCTTGGTTTTGCTTATGCCATTGACTTATTCTGGAAAACCATTCTTTCTTTTAAAGTGCCCAGTTTAAGTGCCATTTCCTCTAGGAGGCCTGCCCCTAAAACTGCAGCTGTCTCTGAGTAAGCTTTTGAAGAACTGTTTACTGCATTTGAACAGATAGTCACAGGGGGATAAGGATGGGGGAGGGGAACACATCAGACTCTGAGGTGTAATTTGAAAAGGATATTATGATATATTTTAAAATTTCAAAATAACCTATTATTTGTTGTTAGGGCTAAGCAAACAAATCAGTCTTCTTGAGGCAGTGAAAATCAGCCTCTCTTGCCCTTTACCCTTCTTCAAATCAGAATCTCTAGATGGAATGTTTTAAAATTGAGTGAAACTAACATGGAGTCTACACCACACAGTACACTTAACATGGAATAGTCAACAGGTGTAAACTCTTAGCCGTTTACAAAGGGCTCACGCACATTTTTCAATTGGTCCTTATTAAAATCTTGCAGGTGGGATCAATATTACCACTTTCCTCTTAGACAAGGTAGCTGAGTGTCAGAAGTTCACCTCTGTCAAGACATAAGTAGTAAGGAGAAGACCCAGGCTGGGATTCATATTTAGTGTGCTTTCTTTTGTACCAAGTTATGATCTCTAATTTTTAATGTCTGATGTCTCTGAATTTCTTGAGAATTTTTTCCCTCCATTTCCTCTTTGTGTCTAGTACAATTATGGGTGGGTGGATAGAGTTGCTACAAAGAGACATTTAAGTATAATATATAAAGCTGTTACAGGATTAAAATTAAAGGGAAAAACATTTTTGATTGTCCAACACCCTGTTAATATATTTTAAATTAAGAAATATGCAGAAATCCTAAAGCTTTTTAGATGTTCATCACGATTATTCATTTGATACAGCTGGAAAAACTCAGAAGCCAAAGATTTTTATCACAGTTATAAATCAATCATAGAAGCAAAAAGAAAAAAAGTTGCTGTGATTCCTTTTCTGTTCAATAAGAATTATTTCTCTTCTCAATACACATTTGAGCATGCTTATTTGTATTTTAAACAGACTTCTCAAATGAAAACCAACATGGTTTTTGCTAAAAACGTTAAGACAATGAGTAAACTAGTTATCAATTATCGTTTTTCACATAAATATAGACTTTCTTTCTCAGGTTTCAGTGATGGAGCAAAGTATAATAACTAGACTAAGAGGGTCTCTACACAATAGAAATATGTAACATTTTTGTATGGCAAAGTGGAGCACCTGTGCAATCTAGTTATGGCCTCTATGTGAATTTAGAAACAAAGGGAACTCGTGTGGTGTCTTAATTCTAGATAGCTATCAACTGAAATTGAAGTAAATATTGCAAGTTAATCAAAACTGACTCTTCCTCCGGCTAGGAAAACTGGGTCTCTTGTGAGCTCTCACTAATGAAGACAAAATAAACAATGCTTGCAGTTAATCACTGGCACGTGAACTACTTGCAGTGGGAAAATACCATGTCATTCCAAGTAGTCTTCAGATGCATAAGGACCACATATATGTTTCTTCAAAGTTTGAAACTAAATACATTTTAAGATTTTTAAAAGTAATATTTCCAAATAAATGATTTTCCCCCATACATTTCCAGCTCCGTGAAGAATTTTTTTTTTTTTTTTTTTTTTTTTTTTTTTTTTTTTGAGACAGTCTCGCTCTGTCGCCCAGGCTGGAGTGCAGTGGCGCGATCTCGGCTCACTGCAAACTCCGCCTCCCGGGTTCACGCCATTCTCCTGCCTCAGCCTCCCGAGTGGCTGGTACTACAGACGCCCACAACCACGCCCAGCTATTTTTTGTTTGTTTGTTTGTTTGTTGTATTTTTAGTAGAGACGGGGTTTCACCGTGTTAGCCAGGATGGTCTTGATCTCCTGACCTCGTGATCCGCCCGCCTCAGCCTCCCACAGTGCTGGGATTACAGGCGTGAGCCACCACGCCCGGCCTGCTGTGAAGAATTTACCAAGTGATTATTGAGGCTCTACTATGTGCCAGGGGCTTTCAAGTGCATTATTTTATTTTCACTCAATTGTTACAGTGATCGTGGTCCCTTGACACAACACTACATTGTTTTCAACTACCAATGATTGGCTGAAAAAAAAAAAAATTGAGAAAGTTTCGGTAAGGTGTGGTTTGGTTTTGTTTGTTTTTGTTTTTGAGACAGTCTCACTCTGTCTCCCAGGCTGAGTGCAGTGGTGCAATCTTGGCTCACTGCAGCCCCGACCTCCTGGGCTCAAGCCATCCTCCCACCTCAGCCTCCACAGGCATGTGCCACCACATCTGGCCAATTTTGTTTTTTGTTTTTGTTTTTGTTTTTTAAGAGATGGGTCTCTGGCTGTTGCCCAAGGCTGTCAGTAAGATTTTTATTGTCATTTTGTAGAAAACACAAAGAAGAAAAATCAAAACTGCAAAATTTCAAGAAATATGAAGATTATCTTCATTAGAACAAGCAGTACAAATAAAAATGCCATCAAAATAAATTCTTTTGCCCCTAATTAAGACTTTATATTTATCAAATTCCCTGTGTTTTTGTCATACTAATTAGTTTATTTGAAAGCTGGATGAATTAAAAGAATTACATGATAATTATTTTGTACTAGAACAGATCAAACTTCTGCAACTTCCCCAGTGTTACAGCCCTATAATTTTTCTCTCTAAATATTTTTAAAACTTACTATTAATGTTTAAAAAGGTTTTTCAAATGTCATATTTAAATACTTTCTCTCCAAGGACTACATCATCCTTCTACTAATTAACTAATCTGATGGCTTCTGGCCAAAATAAACTCTTTAGCAAAAATTACGTTCATGTGTTTACCACAGTGTAGTTATTTGAATACTTGAATTCCAGGAAATTTTAAAACATGTTTAGGTAAATAGTTTTTAACATTATCCAAATGGCTCAGTTAACTTGATTTACAAAATTATGAGCAATTTCTGTTGCAAAGCAAACTTTAATTTCTGCAGAAGCTTATTGCACCAATCTCTTAAGAATAGCTCTTACTATGGGTCATCCAAATTTTTTGAATTGACCTAAATAATTAATATACAGCTATTTCCCAGAGACATAGCATAAGTAAAACTCCAAACACAATTTGGAGTCAGAATACCTGAGTTCGAATGAAAACTTCTAGTCACAACTGAGACTCTGATATATTTAGGAAATGTTACTCATTTTACTGAACCGTTTGTGGCTTCAATTTCATAATCTATATGAAAATTCTATGTAAGTAGATGTTTAAAAATTATTTGCTTTAACCTGGGGTGTCAACACCCACATTTGTGACTGAGCCAATAAATGTCAAATGCAGCAAGCAAATTATTCTTTGAAGCTCATTTTCGCTGTGCTCTTAGATTAGGATTTCTGGGGTGGGGGCCATGGCTCATGCCTGTAATCCCAGCACTTTGGGAGGCTGAGCTGGATCACCTGAGGTCAGTAGTTCGAGGCCAGCCTGGCCAACACTGGTCTACTAAAATACAAAAAAACCCTGTTTCTACTAAAATACAAAAAAATTAGCCTGGTGTGGTGGCATGCACCTATAGTCCCAGCTACTCAGGAGGCTGAGGCAGGAGAATCATTTGAGCAGGGCAGGTGGAAGTTGCAGTGGGCCAAGATCATGCTACTGTACTCCAGCCTGAGTGACAGAGTGAGACTCTCTCTCAAAAAAAAAAAAAGAGAGTTGGGGTTTCTGCTTTGCCTCAGAATAAATCAGAGCATATTCACTCCTAAGCAGTTACTGACCCCTCCACCTGCCCCTGGCACCCTTCTGTGTGCAGGCATGGCCTGATACTCATCAAGCTCACGCTTCCCCAAATATTCCCCATCACCACCACATTCTGGCTTCTCGAATTCCTTGTGTTACACAATCTTTCTCATATGCATTTCCAAATTAGTTAATTTATGTAAAAGTACTTATTTTCCATGGTTTTTGAAACTAAGTTATCTGAGAATATTTTGTCATGATTACAAAAAAAGGCACTATAAGATAATCATGTATCAAATAGTAAGCTTTATTACCAAGTCACACACACACAAATAGGATGATCAAATCATTTTTTTCTACCCTAAACCTAGTATGGGTAACACAAACCCCTAATGGTGCCTAAAATAGCACTGTGAAGGATGCCTCACTGACTGTCTACATCAGAGTCATATGGGTATTATAGAAAATGCTGGACTTCTCCCCTGACCTGCAGAATCAGAATTGTCTGGAGCTACTTGGAAGTCTACATGCCATTTAAATTCCCTAGGGCAATGTTACGACGGACCTTTGAGCATGGCAGCAAGCATACAGACAATACTTGAATATGTTTGGATTTATTGAGCAAATCAGGATGTGTAATTACATTTTGACTCTTCTGCCTTTTATTTCTCCTTTTCATCCATGACTCATCCACTGTTCCTCTGTAATCCACCACTGACCCTTTGAGCCACTTTGTCCAGTTCCAAAGCATGTCCTGAGCACCACATGATAGGGGTGGGTCCTTCTTGTGAACACTGTCTTGAGCTCCTTGTTTTTATTTCCTCCTCAAGCCTCATCCCATTCTGCAGCTAACCCCCTCACCACAGATGAGGCATGTGAATTAAGTTTGGACAGGGTGACATGGAGGGAATAAGATTGCTTGTATACAGTAGAGCCGATATCTCCACAGAAGAGAACACAGGCAAGAAAGAAGCTTCCATGAGAAATTTCAGATTCATGTTCCTCAAACAGCTTCTATGTTTTTGAGTCATGAATTAGCTGATTTCTTTTCTTTCTTTTTTTTTTTTTTGAGACGGAGTCTCGCTCTTTCTCCCAGGCCGGACTGCGGTGGCGCTATCTCGGCTCACTGCAAGCTCCGCCTCCCGGGTTCACGCCATTCTCCTGCCTCAGCCTCCCGAGTAGCTGGGACTACAGGGGCCCGCCACCGCGCCCGGCTAATTTTTTGTATTTTTTAGTAGAGATAGGGTTTCACCGTGTTAGCCAAGACGGTTTCGATCTCCTGACCTCGTGATCCACCCACCTCGGCCTCCCAAAGTGCTGGGATTACAGGCGTGAGCCACCGCTCCCGGCCGATTTCTTCCCATTATGCTATGCCACCAAAAATACCAACAACACATCTCCTGTAAGCAGAAAAGAATGCTTTAGGCCCTTTGAGTTAAATATTGAAAAAAAACAAGTGTCAAAGGATTCTAACCAAAAAGTCAAGTTATTCAGAGTGAGATTAAGCTAATGACGTATTGTTCATCTCTCAGCTAATCTGGCAAACTTCTCTATAACATCGCCGGGTCTATGAGACTCTTCCTGTTGGTTACTAATTCTAGATAAATGACAACCAGGCAAGTCTTTGAGCTCTCTTCCTTCATGATTCTGAAGAACACTTTTTCAGACACCAGGGACCAAATAATGAGCATTCTGTGCTCTCTGAATTCCTTGGCCGGACCTCAGAAGTAATATAATGGGTAATGCCTCGGAGACCTGGACAGCCCCGTGAAAGCAGCAGCCAAGATGAATTAAGTTGATAACAACAACATACACAGTTCATTCGACTTTGTACAACAATAATAACGAGCTAAGATTATATGTGAATCTCTAAATTCTTATACATTTGTTTGTGCCATCATCTTGAAATTTTGAACTGAGTTTTATTTTGAGAAATTTGTTTGCCAGGAGAAGTGAGCCTGGGCAGAAAGGTTATCATCTGAGTAGAGGTGGTACAGGAGAACAGCTATTACAAAGAGCTCATAAGGTTTCTTTTCTTCCTACCTTGATGAAAATTATAGTATGGAAACAAAGGCAAATACAAAATGCAGCTGATGTTACATGTTTTTGGCAAATCCATTAGGGATCTTATTGTTGAGCTCATTTCTAATTATTTCTGTTCTATTCTTACCCTCCTAACTTGTTTGCCTTCCTAGTCATGACCTTGGTCCTCTTCACACTGACAGGGCCATTTCCTAGGCTGATGGGACTCGGGACCTTCTTTCTCTGGCACATTTCAGGGATGATCTTCCCACCCAGAACCCAGGTCATGATCAGCATTTTAGAACTGTTTCCAGGATGGTCACTGGGAAAAGTCACTGCATTCAGCTCAATAACCTTTATGAAGTGTAGACTAAAACATGGAGTAAGAAATAATAAAGAGGTCAGGCGTGGTGGCTCACACCTGTAATCCCAGCAGTGTAGGAGGCCGAGACAAGTGGATCACTTGAGGTCAGGAGTTGTAGACCAACCTGACCAACATGGTGAAACCCTGTTTCTACTAAAAATACAAAATTAGCTGGGCGTGGTGGCACACGCCTGTAATCCCAGCTACTTGGGAGGCTGAGGCAGGAGAATTGCTTAAACGTGGGAGGTGAAGGTTACAGTGAGCTGAGATTTTGCCATTGCACTGCAGCCTAGGCAACAAAAGCAAAATTCTGTCTCAAAAAAAAAGAAAGAAGGGAGGAAAGAGAGAAAGAAAGAGAGAAAGAAAGAAAGAAAGAGGAAAGAAACAGGCAGACAGATTCTCAACACATACTTTAATCGAGATCCTATATGTATAAATATATTTCTCCTGATGTCATATACATCATTCATGAGAATTTATGGAGTTTATTTTGTTTCTTGATTCTTGATCTATAGAACATGGCTCACCACTCAGGGCCACCAAAAGATTAATTATAAAGATTCGGAGGCCCCTGGGTAGCCAGTTGCTTCGTTTTCTCCCGAAGAGGATGGAAAATGTAGCAGATTTGCCATAAGGGATAAGACACTCTAGCAAGATAAGTCATGGTTGCTGGCCTTTCACTCCTTTCTCTAAATTCTTACCAACTGCTACATAAATGTATGTTCTAGGAAAACGGGACATGTCACCTGGGCAATGACCCTTGGCTCCTTCTAATGGTCCTTGGCAGTAGAAAAGTGAAGAAACACCACTCTTGGGAGACTACCTGAAAACCCAGAGACCAGGGGTCAGAGAACTGTGGTATCTCCCAAGGAAGTTCAGTCTTGAGACAGAGCAGGAGAGAAAGTCTGAGGATTTCCTTGCCACTCTCTGGAACCCAGGAAGAGCTCCATGGGCACTTGATGCCGCCAGCTATGCTCCAGAGAGGACAGTGTGTCAGAATCTTCCTGAAAGAAGAAAGAGTTCACACCAGAGGCCAGAACCACTTTAGAAGGTGCATTTAATGTTCTGAGTTTGGGGATATGGGAGGCAGTCAAACACGAGTTTTAGAGGCAGATTGACTCGAATTCTGATTCACTACTTGCCAGCTGAGTGATGGAACCTTGGGCAAGAAATTTATTGGTATCCATTTTCATCATTTACAAAATGGAACTATTTATACCTTCTTCATAGGGGTGTTGTATAATCTAAAGAAGATAACATTTATGAAAACATTTGTGGCACATCCCAGTATTGCTACTTACAACTCTATGACCCTGGGCAAGTTATTAAACTCTGTGCCTTCATCTGCTCATCTCTAATATAGATGAGATGACAGTAATTACAGTACCTGCCTCATAGGGATCTTGTGAGTATTAAATGAGAAAATACATGTAAAGTACTTAGAATTGTTTCTGGTACTTGCTGTCAGCTATTTTAGTAATAGCAATAAATGTTAGCTCTTGGTAGGAGTAAGCATGGAATAAATTGACGTTATAATCATTATCATCATCATTATCATCATTCAGAGACCATAAAGTGGTTGGTTTAAAGAAACATTCATTACAAAATTTTGCAGGCTCGCCAGATTTGCTCATTGCAGAACATAAACTTGATCTCCCTTCCTCTTAAACGGCTTCACCCAGTCATAATGTGATCGAAGTGTTTGTAAATAGAAACCTCCAGATCAGGCCACAGGGTGCATATCTGAGACTTCTTCGTGCTTAAACTTCAGTCAAGAAACACAAAACAACTGCACAGAAGCTACCTGGGCCTTTCCAGCAACAAGAAGGTTGAAGTAGCCGGATTCCAATGAGGCTGTCCAGGTAGAGCATCGGATGACTGGCATATCATGTAAACATTAAAGAACGAGAGGACCTTGAGGACTTTAAAGATAAAATAGATATCTTGGTGGCTGTCTCACTCAGCTTCTCACCCAGGGAGAGGTTCTTCATCAATGAGAATTCCTGTTCCATTCTTCTCTTTGGGGAGAGCTTGCTCAATGCCTGAGCCATTGTTGGACAACTTGAGTTATTTTAAAGTTTTTTTATATACTGAACTAAAGTTGGCCTTCTGGAATCTTCTACCCAATGCTTATTTCTGTCCTCTGAATATAAAAAAATCAAAAGTCAGTGCCCTCTTCCATACAAAGAACTCTTCACTCTTACAGGCAGTACTTGAATATGTTTGGATTTATTGAGCAAACCAGCATGTGTAATTATATTTTGACTCTTCTGCCTTTTATTTCTCCTTTTCATCCATGACTCATCCACTGTTACTCTGTAATCCACCACTGACCCTTTGAGCCACTTTGTCCAATTCCAAAGCATGTTCTGAGCACCACATGATAGGGGTGGGTCCTTCTTGTGAACACTGTCTTGAGCTCCTTGTTTTTATTTCCTCCTCAAGCCTCATCCCATTCTGCAGCTAACCCTCACCATAGATGAGGCATGTGATCTCACATGCCACAAAGCTGCTTGCACGCTGCCTCTTCATTTTCTCATCTGTAGCTCTTCTCACCATTTTTCACCCAGTCTTCTTAATTAGTTTCATGAAAATAGGAACATTTCCTCCATGGTGGACATCTTTTATAGCTCTTCTAACCATTTCTCACATTAGTATCATGAAAATGGGAATATTCCCTCCATGGTGGACACCTGTTATACTTGCCGGTCTAGTATCCATTTTTCTCCCTTTCTATTCATAGGATTCCTCATTCATGTGGAAACCTACCTTATGGGGCTTAGATAGATGTAATGCCATCTGCTGCTGCTACACCCTCCAAACCAGGAGTGGGCACATGGCCTGTGTGAGGCCACTCACCCCAATGGGTTCAGGGATGTGAGCCAAGCCAGGTGAATGAGACCCCACTCTAGGACTCTGCTGGAACTAATGGGAAAGGGATTTTTATTCTGATGGGGCTCTGGTTCTGCTAAGTTAGTAGAATGTACATCGCAGGTGAGGGCTATGCTTGCTACCATTTGGTAAGAACCTATCTAAGAAAGACTAACGCAGGAAATGAAAGTCAAGAGATTGAGAGAGGCAGATTCCTGCCTGCACTGAGCACTTGGCTCCAGCTATGACAGAAGTGGGTTTTTCTCTGGAATTTGTAAGTATGATAGTCAACATATGTTCTTTTCTGGTTTTGAATTTTATTTATGTCACTTTTTTACTTAAAACAAAATTAATTAGCACACTGCCCTTGCCTAAGCTGTGATGAGAACAGACCAGGACCTAGAGTCCAAACCTGCTCCCCCAAGCCCCTCCCTCGTAGCTCTGCAGTTCCCCTGAGATTAGGCCCCTGAGCAGTTGATGTTATCAGTTGTCTTAAATTTGGAATCCCTTGGTTGCAAGAAAAGAAACCCACATTAACTAGCACAAATGTTATTACATTTTATCAGTTGCCTTAGTTTGGGATCCCTTGGCTGCAGGAAAAGAAATTCATATACATCGCACAAATAATAATATTCACAACAGTGCAATCATAAATGGGGCCCTCCTTCCTTTTAAATTGGATCTGATTTATTTTGATGCAATGTCTCAACATCCTGAGATCACTTTAAGTCCTGATTCCATCACCTTTTGAATTAGCCGTTTCTGGCAGGTGTGTAACTTCTGTATACATTTATGAGTATGTCTTTTCTGGCTTTATTTAAACCACTGATACAAAAGATGCATAAGACAAGGCCTCAGAGTCCTGTGGTCCACCACTAGGAATCCATTTAGGTTAACCTGACTATTCATTAATATCCTTTGGGTCTAGTTAGCCAGCCAGCTGCTAAACTATCTACCATTTCTGTAATGCAGCTCACATTTCACATATGGTTTCTAATCCACAAACCTATCTCAAAGGAGACTTTGAAAATACTTTTCTTAAAAGAGAAAGTAATAACCCACCACACCTGGCATCCACTAGACCTTCACTACTTGCCAGCGCTAATTTCTACTAAAGAACTAAAGAACATGTCATTCTGCATTGTCACCGCCTTTCCAACAAGACTGAGTTCCTTGAGCTGGCTCGGGTCAATGCCTGCAGCATAGTGATGTTCCCTTGACCCTTTAGTTCCCACTGTGGTTTTACTGAATCAAAGGATGAAAGCTTCAGAATAAATAGATAAAACAGAGAATAAACCCAATAATGCTTTAATGAATTAGGTTTTAAATGTTTTATTTTACCTTGCATATTGATATTTGAAGAGAAAAGTTTATTAATTAGGAAAGAAAGAGAGAGATTAGGGGAAGGGGGACAAGAGATGGAGACTTTGGCAATAATCCAGAGAGATTAGCTTGGCCCTTTTGAAGAATTTATGATGATGGCACAGGGTTTTGTTACATTGATAGTTTTTTCCTCTAAAACAGGGGTGTCCTTAGTACTATTCTTATGCTTACAAGCCATAATTAGGAAATTAGAGGGTAATGAATGGATTAGACCGAAAGAGGAAAGATAGATAAAGGAGATAAGCCAGGATGAAAGGAAACGAACTGCAAAGTGGCAAAAGACAGAGAAAAACTGAAAACAAAAAGGACAAAACTTGCCTCCTTTCCAGCAGGTGAATCAAATCATCCCCTTCCTGGGTCACTGGCCCAGCCCCAGGGAAGATTGTGATATGATTGCCATGGGGTGGCCTCCAGGAGAGAGAAGAAGTGAGCTGTTTATATAAACAGCGCATCTCGCTGTTTGGATTACATAACATAGGTTACTGAATGTGGTTCAGATGAACAGGAATGCGTGGTCATATCTGTGGTCAATAGTTTGCAGTGTGTCTACCAACAAATTATTATTAGGCTTCCTGTGTGCTAGTCATTGCAGTAAACATTTTTTTAAACAAAATATCTATTTTAATTTCCATGATAACCCTGAGAAATGATATATCGCTCTCCTTTTTTTTTTTTTTTTGGCAGATAAGGAACTGAGGCTTAGAGATATTAAATAATCATCTTAAGTCAATACTTAATTTGTGATGTAGCCAGAATGTGATTCCAGACATCCTTCACAGGCTCCCAGGGTCCTGAGATTTCATGGCTTGACTTACAGCTCAGTAGGCACCAACAGGTTAAATGTGTTTATCATTGCCTCTTTTTCAAGACGCCTATATTCTTTTTTAAAAAAACTGTGACATTGAACAGTATGTTGTTACTCAGTTTTTCCAATAAAGTTTGTAATAAACTTCAAAGTTTGGATTCTCACTTTAAAGCAAGGGACAAACCCCTTTGTAACTGGACAAGATATTCATCACTCTGAGGTTTGAAGGATATTCACTTGCTCGTGTATTGAAGGATAATGCAGCTGCCTGCAATGAACCCCTGATCACAGTCAGGGGAGGGGGATGGAGAAAGGGGCCTGATGGGAACAAATGGAACATCTGGCCGAAGAATTCAGATTTCCTCCTTTGGATTTTCCCTCTCTCAAGTGCCATTCATTGCATAACCTCTGATGATCAGTTATGATCCTTGGAAGTAAAGCCAAGTTGTTGGTCATACTGTCAATATTTCTTCGGTACTATCATTCGTATTGTGAAAGCCATATGAAGGAAAAAAAGAAAGAAAAATTTTAAATGGCCACTTCTCCCAGAAAGTTTGCAACTTGCAATATTTATAAAGATTATTAGTGGGTTCTGTAACTGGATGTTACTTCATTTCTTTAATAATTAATCAAACATGAAATGAATCTATTATTATGGAAAATTATTTAATGAAACCATTAGCATAAAGTTCCTAAAGCAGAATGCCAGCACTTCAACTGTAATTCAAAGATGTGTTTTTCCCTTAGAAACTACTTTATAGACAAGATGGTTTCTAAAAAGCAACACTTTTCACAGGAATAAAGCAGCACATCTGCTCCTAAGCCCCGTTTTTCTCCTCCTCCTTCTGCAGGTTCCTACCTTCCCCTCTCTGCTTCATCACTTCTCAAAGCACTGCTACAGAAAGTTGATATTAAACTTAGAGTTGTATTAAGATATTAAACTTAGAATCATGAGTTCTGATTCTGAGACTCTCCAGGTACTAGAACTGTCCCTGGAAACTTACCCATCCTAAGAACTAGGAAAAAGTTACTTCCAAGCATTGGAGAAATTCAGATTGTTCTTCAGCTGCCTTAGGAGATAGTTTAAGGTTCCCTTTTATCAGACCCCAGAAGCAAATCAGTAATGGAGTCCCAAATTAACCTTGTCTTTTTGATTCAGTGTGAGCTGGGCCCATTGGAATCACTGTCAACCAAGGCCCCCTGGCAAAGACAGGCCCTAACTCAGATCTGGGAGGCAAAGTTAAGACCAGAGGTCTCCCAAGCTTAGGGCTGGCCTACATTAATTGCTTGCTTAAATCTTCATTCTTTACATGTTCTTCTTCTTCTGCTCTGTTCCCTGGACACTCGTGAGGCATTGGAAATTGTACAGCAAGCAAGAACCTGTAGAGAAAAGGGACAAGGAGCCGTGGGAATAAAGTGGCCAACCACAAAATGATCATGATACTTGATGACAAAGGAAAAGGGACATCTCTACAGGAGATGAAAGAAGATTCCATCCAAGCTGTGGAAACCTTATGAGCAAGAGGAAAGTCTGTGAATACAAGAAATATGGCAAGCCTGAAGCCATATCTGACACATGGAAAGTGGCCATGGCAGGCCTACAGTGGCCGAGTGGCATCCAACTGGCCAGGCTTCACTCACTCAGTCTCAGCAGCCCTGCCAGGACCACGGAAGGTAGCTAAGGATGGCTCTCCAATCAAAGCTCACTGGATTGTCAAGAAATAGAAACCCACTGAAGCTAGCTCAACTGCAGAGGAGATTTATGACACTGAGATGCGTCTTGGAATCTAAGGTTGGTAAACAAGATACAAACCCTGACTTCTAGGATCTGCAAAGCTTCCAGGAATAAAATTTCCATTTGTCTGTGCCAGTGTGGCCTCTTCTCTTGACTTCTCACTCTATGCTTCCTCCACCCCCTTCTCTCCACAGGTTCATTTCCTCATCAGGCTCCATGATATTCAAAATGCTCACTCTAAGTCTGAGGTTCCCATGACTTTCCTGCTTCTAAGCGCTCTTGACTGATCAAAGTCTCTGTATAAAATAGTTTGAATTTTGAGAAAATGAAAGAAGGAGAATTAATTCTTCCTGGGAGACTTGGTAAAATCTTCAAAGGAGCTGATTTACTGCTATGCTTGGAAAAACATACTGAGTTTTTACAATAGATAAGCATGGAACAGCCTTTTTTCAAAGCATTTTGATATTTGAATCTCCCAATAGTGCCATGAAGTATGTTGAGCAGATTATTTATATTATATAAAAGAGAAAACTAAGTCCTACAAAAGGTAAATTAATTGACCAAGGCCATGTAGCCAGTGTGGGATAAATTCCAGACTAGATCCAAAGTTTTCTGACTTCTAATTCACTGCTTTTTCTATTTGTTCATGTGTAGACATGAAAGAATGGGTCTCTTTCATTGCCACTGATAAAATAAAAACTTCAGCTGAATTAAATTTAAAAGAGTTCAATTGAGCAATGAAAGATTTGTGAATTGGGCAGCCTCCTGACCCAGAGTATGCTCAGAGACTCCAGTGCAACCATGTGGTGGAAGACGATTTATGGACAGAAAAAGGAAAATGATGTACGGAAAAGGGAAGTGAGGTACAGAAACAGCCAGATTGATTACAGTACAGCGTTTGCCTTATTTGAACATGGTTAGAACAGTCAGCTACATTTGATTGGCCAAAACTCCATGATTGGCACAAGTGTGGGCTACGGTCTGTGTACACCTCCATTTGTTATAGTTCATGATGCACAGAGAAACCTTTAGGCTGAACTTAAAACATTGTCAGGAGGCAGCTTTAGGCTAAACTTGATTTAATAACATCAATAGCCCTAGAACTGGGACTGATACTACTATAATTTTAACTTGCCTTTCTCAAGTTCAATCTCTGTCACCTCCTTTGCAAAAACTCATATATTTGTAGAACATATCTGTCCAAGTCATGATGGGAAACCAATGCCATATTTAAACAATTTGATTTGGGAAGAGTTTAATAAAGAGATTATTTAGAGGTGCAGGCAGGGTTTAGGGGAACCAACAAAGAATAGTGCAGGATTCCCAAACTGGCAACAGCACAGATCCATCATCACTACCCCTTGGTCTGAGGGGCAAAATGAGAGCCGAGTCACCAGAACATCGAGAGGGTAGCATGGAGAAGTCACCTGGTAAAAGCTGTGGCTTTCACAGAAGGACGCAGCCAACCCCTGCCAACAACCACCCTCTCTTCCAGCTTTCAGAACTCCTGCCAGTGAGCCCACTGATTCATTGGCTGATTCCACTGGAAGCCAGAGGGTATGGGGAATCCTTGTTGACATTAAGCTTCCTAAGGCAATAGAGAGAAACTGAGGCTGGAGAGGCAAATGACAAACATCCAGTACAGGGAATAAGGGGAGAAATTCAACATGGGAGGCCAGGCGTGGTTTCTGATCTGTTTTGTGTCACTCTCCTTTCTCACCCACACAGGCCTCTAAAACTGCACTAACACATGCATACACACATGTGCACACACACCCCATTCTCCTTCTCCTTTCCTCTTGCTGTTTCCTTTTATATTTTGGAAATCTGACCATTCAAGTCAGTGCCCTGGGTTTTCAGCCAGGAATCCACTCCAGGTCAATGGAGCCAAATCAATTGGTCTCTTGGTCATTGCAAGTCCTGAACTGAACTTGAGGATGCATGCCTGCCAAGGTGAAGGATGAGTTGCAAAGGAAGCACTTATATAATTCTATAGTATTCCAAACCCTGTCCTTTTCAAGACCTTCTTGGTATTGTCAGAGTGGCAGCTCTATGGGATCATTTTTAGGAAAACATCTTGGCGATCCAGACTGAGGTTTTTCATAAGCTCTGGCTGGGTGAGCCAGTGACGCCATTGTGGACCAGCTGCAACCAATCTGCTGTCTTCCATGCTAGGCCGAGGGGCTAAGGTGGGCCAATCTGAATTTGTTACGACAGATCAGTGCATCACAACAGTCAAAAGAATGCTCTTAGAGGGCACAACCTGGAAATATTATCTTTCTTCTTCTTTTCTTTTTTGTCTGTTAATGTAACTGGGCATCCAAAAGTTTGTTTTTGTGGATAAGTAATTCCTTGATTTATTTTGCTAACAAATGAAGTTTGCCTTAATTTCCACTTCTGAAAATTTCATAGACACATGAATTATATTTGTGACCTTATCCAGTGATATTTTTCCTCTCAGAGTCTTGATAGGAAAGGCAATTTTATTATAAGATAGAAAAGTGACAGTTTAAAAGGGATGGGAAGGTAGTGGTATTTATTATATATCATGATTAATTTTACAATATCTGATACTTTAACAACTGTGTGCCCATTAAAGTAAACCAAAATATTATTATTATTATTATTATTTTGAGACGGAGTTTCGCTTTTGTTGCCCAGGCTGGAGTGCAGTGGCATGATCTCGGCTCACTGCAACCTCCACCTCCCAGGTTCAAGTGATTCTCGTGTCTCAGCCTCCCGAGTAGCTGGGATTACAGGAGCATGCCACCATGCCCGGCTGATTTTTGTATTTTTAGTAGAGACGGGGTTTCATCATATTGGTCAGGAAGGTCTTGAACTCCTGACCTCAAGTGATCCGCCCGCCTTGGCCTCCCAAAGTGCTGGGATTACAGGCGTGAGCTACTGCACCCTGCTGAGTAAACCAAAATATTATATTCAAATAATACTGAAACGATGTTTCTTAAATAAGAGGTCTCAACTCAATGGTGGGCAGGTGGGATGATCCTAGAGAGTTATCTGGTGTGCCTGAAGGTGTTTCCCCATCCTCTACCTCATGGCTGCCACCCCAGAGCCCCTCATATCCCTTCTGGCCAGTTATTCCTCCCAGGGGGAGGCTGCCCATTCATGTGAGACTTTCCTCAGTCCTGTCTCATTGCTTTTTACTTCTCCTACCATGGGCAACAAGGAGTTCAGTTGTCTTGGGATTATTTTATCCTAGAGACATCTCAAAACAGTGCAAGGAGGACTCCAGGAGTTTTTAAGGTAGAAGAGCAAAATCTCCCACAATAGGGCAATATTTTGCAGAAAAGGAGATTTTCAAAGGGAAGAAGGAAGTCGATTTTTTGGGAAACAGAATGTCTGGTTTTTATCTTCCCTGCCTTGCCTTCTAAATTCTTTTTTCTTGGCTGAACTTTTAGAAGCTGGGAGGAAGTTTTGAGTAAGTTTCTAATGTGTCAACTGGCAAAGTTAAAGAGCTTCACAGAACAATGGCTAGCTCTATCTAATGATCTCTGCTATATGAAGGTTTGAATGTTAAGTCAGATATAGGCAAAACCATGAAGTAGGAAGTTTTCTCTTCTCCCAGCTCCTCTTCCGTCTCATCATGCTGGCTAGTTTCTCAGAACGCATCCTTCTGTAGCTCTTATTCCTAGCCCATGGTATCCCTTGGTCACAGCCTTTGCATTTTTGAACCCATCGAAACAATCAATTCACTTGATTTCAATTCTCTCAGTATCCAACCAAAGGAAGTTAGCTAGTTCTCACAGATAGGAGCAGAGAACTAAGGAGTTAACAGGTAACTAGGCAGGTAATACATTTGTGTTTAAACTGGGGCGTCTTAGAGAATTTGCTCAAATATAGAGAAATTACTGGCAATTTGGAGACCTTTCATGTGTGACAGGTCAGTTGTGTTCTAGGGAGACAAGCCTTTTGGGAGCCTTCCATTCTTGTCATTTCCACCTCAGTTCTGCTTCTTTCACACAGGGTTGATGCTTACAGTTTAACTGCAGGAATTGTTGGGAGGTGGTGTCAGAACCTCCAGACCTGAGACCCAAATGTGGGAGAATTTTGCCGTTGTTTGGTTTTGTTTGTTTGGTCTTTGAAACGCACAAGCCAGACGCCACTCAGTAAGATCCAAGATTAGTGGCACTGCTTGCTGCCTGATGACTAAGGCAATTAAATAAGTCTCAGTGCTGGCACAGCACCGCAATAACAAATCCCATAGTGTCAAACGCCTCTGCCAGATGGATTGCTCAAACCTTTGGAAGCATTCTCAAGTACACATAGTTAATCACTGCAGGCCCAGTTCGTGGAAAAATGACATGGTACTTGTGTGGGCAGAAGGTTCCTGTCACTTTCCTTGGGCCATCAATCCCATTGTCAGCTTCTATAGCCAATATTGTCCTGATTCCCCTTCTTGGGGCTCAAGATATTTAAGTATTAGAAATATGATGAATTTAGGAGATCTTGTGATATTTTTTCCAAATATTTT